>NC_084736.1:69937798-70237798 GCF_033978785.1 Entelurus aequoreus | reverse complement strand
TTTGCATAGTATGAGTTATTTAAGTGCCAGCATATTTATTAACTATCATTTATTAGAGCAGGGGTGTCAAACTCAATTTAGATGGGGGGCCACATGGACAAAAATATACTCCCATGTGGGCCGGACTGGTAAAATCACAGCACGATAACTTAAAAATAAGGACTACTTCAGATTGTTTTTGTTGTTAAAATAGAACAAGCACATTCTGAAATTGTACAAATCATAACGTTGTTGGGTTTTTTTTACACTTACATGTTGCGGTTAATAGTATTCTATCTTTATTTGTAGTTATTTATATTTTCTGAATAAATTATGTGATAATGTTCATCAGTCAACTCATTGGTGTTCATTTTCAATCCATCAAGATGAAAAAAATTATATCAAAATCAAATTACAGTATGTTATTTATGTAGTTTGATAATTTTCCTCGACTGATAACCGTACTAACATGTGATTTATTTTGTACATATATAGCATAATCTAAAAAGATACAAAGAATTGCAGTTGCAACATCCAGTGGACACAATTAGAACAGCTGTTTGTTTCATTCAAAAATTTCAGGTTAATTTTTATACTTAGCAAACTCATCCCGCGGGCCGGATAAAACCTGTCCGCGGGCCTGCTCCGGCCCTCTGGCCTTACGTTTGACACCCCTGTATTACAGTTACTCATTTTAAACCTGCAACATAATTAGCTAAAAACGGGTCAAAATTTACAAAAATATACGTTTGACATTTTTATTGAGTAAAAAAAAAAAAGAATTCTAAATGTTTTTACTCTTTTCACCATTGTAAGGACTTTTATTTCCTGTTTGGCTTTGGAGATCATTTAAATGTACCCATAAAGTAAACATACCCATTAATGCATTTTGGTGCAGTCTGGGTGAGCTTATGTCCTTTTTTAAATCCCGTCTCACTCTGTAAATGTTTATTTTACACGTACAGTAATCTACTGGACCTCAAAGAGCATGTTCCCCTCTTTTAATAGCGGTATTAAAGTAAGCAGGCAAAGCAGGATTAGGGACACTAATCACCTCCCAAACACTTCCCTTCGAGGAGGGGCGCGCTTTAAATGCGAGCCGGGAAAGGCCGCCGGCCCACCGGAGGGCGGGGCTTGCACCTTCCACTCTGATTGTGCGGTTCAAAAAGCAGCCAACGTCTCCCCGCTGACTTTACTACAGTAACTCCTTACTTACTTCCACTCGCTACCAGCAACATGTCCTCGCCTTAAGTAGCGTCACTTTTATTTTTTAATAAGCCCAACTTTTACAGTGGGTTCTCGAGAAATAAGAAGAGAAAATTCAAAGAGTCGAGCAGGTGGTGCAGTTAGGTCCGAAGTCAAGAAGAAGAAGAAGAAGAAGAGTCTCCTCACCTCACCTCACCTGAGTCCGGTAACATGTCCAAAACCTCCATGGAGACTTACGCTGCCCTGGACGAGTCCTCTCTCCGAGCCTTGGTGAGTACACACAAGGACTTTCTCCGCAACATAAAAGGCTGACAATGGACGTTGTAGTAACATCACTTTGCATTTATTGTTTATACTATTACACGATGGCATTAACTGTACGCTTTTTGACGGCTCAATGTCCACTAAACAACCCTCCTGTAAAATCAAACTGTGCCATATTGCATCACCTTTGTTTAAAAAAAAAGTGCTTCTTTTCAAGCACTTGGCGGGCAAACAGGTGTATTCACTTAATTAATTAAAACTCAGAACTAGGGTGTGAGCTTGATGCTTATTTACAATGAGTTTTCCATATACATGCTACTGATTAGCATTAGCGGTTTCGCATGGCGAATTCAACGCCTCCAAATGTTATATAAACCCCGGCCGAGTCATACCAAAGACTATAAAAAATGGGACCCATTACCTCCCTGCTTGGCACTCATCATCAAGGGTTGGAATTGGGGGTTAAATCACCAAAAATTATTCCCGGGCGCGGCATAGCTGCTGCTCACTACTCCCCTCACCTCGAAGGGGGTGAACAAGGGGATGGGTCAAATGCAGAGGACACATTTAACCACACCTAGTGTGTGTGTGACAATCATTGGTACTTTAAATGTGGTAATCCAAATTGCGACCCGTGTTGCCATCAAACCCATCCAGCCGTTCGTTTTCTACCGATTGTCCCTTACGGCAGTGTTTTTCAACCTTTTTTGAGCCGAGGCACATTTTTTGCGTTGAAAAAATCCGGAGGCACACCGCCACCAGAAATCATTTAAAAAATGAAACTTAGTGGACAGTAAAAAGTCGTTGTCGAAATTGTTGGATATTGACTTTAAACCATAACCAACAATGCATCAATATAGCTCTTGTCTCAAAGTAGGTGTACTGTCACGACCTGTCACATCACGCCGTGACTTATTTGGAGTTTTTTGCTGTTTTCCTGTGTGTAGTTTTTTAGTTCTTGTCTTGCGCTCCTATTTTGGTGGCTTTTTCTCTTTTTTTGGTATTTTCCTGTAGCAGTTTCATGTCTTCCTTTTGGGCGATATTTCCCGCATCTACTTTGTTTTAGCAATCAAGAATATTTCTGTTGTTTTTGTCCTTCTTTGTGGGGACATTGTTGATTGTCATGTACGGATGTACATTGTGGACACCGTCTTTGCTCCACAGTAAGTCTTTGCTGTCGTCCAGCATTCTGTTTTTGTTTACTTTGTAGCCAGTTCAGTTTTAGTTTCGTTCTGCATAGCCTTCCCTAAGCTTCAATGCCTTTTCTTAGGGGCACTCACCTTTTGTTTATTTTTGGTTTAGGCATTAGACACTTTTTTACCTGCACGCTGCCTCCCGCTGTTTCCGACATCCACAAAGCAATTAGCTACTGACTGCCACCTACTGATATGGAAGAGTATTACACGGTTACTCTGCCGAGCTCTAGACAGCACCGACACTCAACAACGGCACATCATTTGCAGACTATAATTACTGGTTTGCAAAAAATATTTTTAACCCAAATAGGAGAAATTAGATAATCTCCCACGGCACACCAGATTGTATCTCACGTGTGCGCTGCGACACAGTGGTTGAAAAACACTGCCTTACAGGGTCACGGGGGGTGCTGGAGCCTATCTCAGCTGCACACTGGCGGAAGGCGGGGTACACCCTGGACAAGTCGCCACCTCATCACACCGCTGGTAGTGATCGACCGATTATTCCCGCCGATATTTGGCATTTTCACGTATACCGATATCAGCCTCTTTTTACTGTTTTTTTTTATTTATTTTTTTAACAATTACACATCCACCCATCCATTTTCTACCGCTTGTCCCTTTTTCGGGGTCGCAGGGGGTGCTGGAGCCTATCTCAGTTGCATCCGGGCGGCAGGCGGGGTACACCCTGGACAAGTTGCCACCTCATCACAGGGCCAACACAGATACACAATAACAACATAATCCGATCACATAAATGACCAGTATTTAAAAAATAATTAGTCAAGTATCCATCCATCCATTTTCTACTGCTTGTCCCTTTTGGGGTCACGGGGGGTGCTGGAGCCTATCTCAGCTTTATAAATCATGTCCAAGCACCAGCCAGTTTGCCCTGCTTGTGAAGAGTTGCCTTTTTTACACCCCCTCACTTTTCCTTCCTCGTGCAGTGTTAGTCGTTTGCACACTGTATGTCTCTCCTGCTAAGCTTTCAAAACGTTCATATTTTTTCCGGGAAATCCAGTTTTTGTCCATCTTAGTGGTTCAGTTTTGTTTGATTCGCTACTGCAACGATCGATCAAGCCTCCACCCGCAGCACTCGCAGTGTGGACTCATCAAAGGGGCGTGGCGAGAGTAACGCTCCGTGATTCAATCAAATAACAATGCGACATACATGGATGGACATGAAGAGGATGATATATATATATATTATATATATATATATATATATATATATATATATATATATATATATATATATATATATATATATATATATATACATATATTTATATATAAAATCTGACATAAATCCCAACTTTGTGTCAATATATAGACAAATTGGGGACTTAGTCCATAAGTAAAGAAGAAAAAGAGGCAGCATTCGCAAACGTTTTGTGACATTGAGGAATAAATATTAGCCAACTTGAAAAATGTCTCATCTATAAACTGTGTGAAGGAGCCCAGAATTAGTTTTATTTAAATGTTTGCAATATTCCGTGGTTCCTCACAAGAAAACCTTACAATGTATTAACTCCCTAAACCGCTATAAAATTAAGTAGATGGTGAGTTATTGTGATTTATAGAGAAATCCCATATTTTTACCAATTTATTTAACCGTCCATCCATCCATTTTCTACCGCTTGTCCCTTTTGGGGTCGCGGGGGGTGCTGGAGCCTAACGATTTATCATATTTTGCAATGCAAATGTTGATGCTCCTCTGACACGCGCAGTAAAGTTGTACGTGGAATGCCTTGATGTTATTTAGTGCTAAACCAACCACAACATTAGCGCCTCATAAAACATTATGTCACTAGTGATCCAACGTTTCCTTTAAAAATAATGTTCAAAACAACTATTTAAAGCATTGTCCTGCTATTTACTGATTATTCATATTTAAAAAAACTTTTACTGCAAATGAATATCAGCCCCAAACGAGTTATCGACCTTGACTACTAATAATCAGTACCGGCCCTGAAAAACTTATTTGTCGATCTGTAGTAAGAAGTACATTACACACAGTATAAACCCCTTATATGGCTTAACAAAGGACTACACCAGGGGTCGGCAACCTTTACCACTCAAAGAGCCATTTTGACCCGTTTCACAAAATAAAGAAAACAATGGGAGCCACAAAACTCTTTTGAAATTTAAAATGAAATAACACTGCATACAAAGTTTTTTTTTGCTTTGTGTTATGTATAAACCAGGGGTGTCAGACACGCGGCCCGCACCTTAATATGAAAATGTAATGTTAGTGCGGCCCGCGAGTTTTATATGAATGCCGCTTGACAGCATCACACTTGCCAACTCTCCCAATTTTTCCGGGAGACTCCCGAATTTCAGAGCAACTATTCTCTCGAATGTCTGCTGATTTTCCGTCAAACAACAATAATAAGGGCATGCTATGATGGCACTGCCTTTAGCGCCCTCTACAAACAGCTTGCCAGCCCAGTCACATGTTGTATGCGGCTTCTGCAGACACACGTAAGTGACTGCAAGGCATACTTGTTCAACAGCCATACAGGTCACACTGAGGGTGCCTGTTTAAACAACTTTAACACTCTTACTAATATGCGCCACACTGTGAACCCACACCAAACAAGAATGACAAACACATTTCGGGAGAACATCCGCACCGTAACACAACAGAACAAATACCCAGGATCCCATGCATCCCTAACTCTTCCGGGCTACATTATACACCCCCGCTACCACCAAACCGCCCCCCCTCCGTGCGTCGGTTGAGGTGGGCGGGGTTTGGTGGTAGCGGGGGTGTATAATGTAGCCCGGAAGAGTTAAGGATGCATGGGATTCTGGGTATTTGTTATGTTGTTTATGTTGTGTTACAGTGCGGATGTTCTCCCGAAATGTGTTTGTCATTCTTGTTTGTTGTGGGTTCACAATGTGGCACATAGTAAGAGTGTTAAAGTTGTTTATATCACAACCCTCAGTGTAACCTGTATGGCTGTTGACCAAGTATGCCTTGCAGTCACTTACGTGTGTAAGCAGAGGCCGAATATTACATGTGACTGGGCCGGCACGCAGATAGCATGGTGTAAAAGCGGACGCGACGACATGTAGAGGACGTTAAAGGCGGTGCCATCACGGCACGCCCTCAATATTGTTGTCCGGGTGAAAATTTTAGAATGTTTGCCCCGGTAGATTTTCGGGAGAGGCACTGAAATCCGGAAACCTACCGGAAAAATCGGGGGGGGGTGGGGGGGGGCAAGTATTCAGCTGAGCCGCATCAGAGTGATCAAAGAGCCGCGGGTTGCCGACCTCTGGACTACACTCACTGTTACATTCAACTTAATTGCAAAGACTACTTCCCGACTACACACCTACGACAAACTGAAATTATTGCATACTTGCAAATGTAAGAAAACAATATATAACAACTAAACAGCACAGTTATCATTAACAGCTCAGTGTAGAATTTGACATTTAAAAAAAGATAAATATTATCAAACAACTGAACATTTACAGTTGTCTCTTGTATATCGCTGTTAATTGGTTCCACACATTACTGCGATAAATTAATTTCCGCAAAATAGGAATAATTCATTATTAATCAGATTTTTACAACTAAAAAAACCGGTTTATTTAATTCTAAATATGTTGTTTAACATTATGAGAGCCCTCTAGACATGAAATAACACCGTTAGTCACCTTTAAACTCCGTATACAGTGGATCTGGGTTTGTTTTTCCCTCATCCCTCACTTAAAGTGTGAATGAAGAACGCACTACCGACCTAAGTCACAAAGCGAAAGAGATGATGCAGTATTATCTGCTCACATAAGCTACCTGGTGGTTGTTTGAGCACACTGCACCGAGTCCTGGATAGTCCCGCTCCTTAATGACGCAGTCACATGCAGGATTCTCACAGGAATGGGGCTATAACAAAACCTTACCTACTGTAGTAATGCTTCCTGAGGCTTAGCCACTCTGAACAGTGGTTTGGTCTCACTGGTTATCAATACTACTTTAGTATTGATAGTTCTACTTTATTGAGCAATTTCAATGCTTGAACATGCTCCATTTAGGGCAAAATGTTATAGAATAGTGTAGTTGTGTGTTGTCCTTGATGAGATTGAGTACTCAAATACTGATTAGTTAGTACAAGTGTCAAGTTCTTCACAGCCACTTCACACACAGTCACTGATCACTATTGATAAAGTGTCTTAGTTTGCCACTTCGCCCTGATTCATTCACATTAGTCATGTCTAGTATATGTCTTGAAGCGCAGTACAGTGCAATTTATTTATTTTTTTTAAACATGACACCTGGAACACATGGCAGATATTTACAAGGCGGTCTGACTCATTTGGTTCCAACACACCTTTACATTGTGCAACACATGCGCATGATGCATCTTTGAAAGGATGAGCTTCCTGTGAATGTTTCATTTTTCAAATAGTTATACATGCATACAGTACATTCCCCACAACAATGTGACACATTAGATAGATAGGTATGACTGTGTATTGTGCTGAAAACAAAGTTTCGTTGTACTTGTGCAATGACAATAAAGATCTATCTATCTATCTATCTATCCATCATTACAATGTAATGCCTTACAATTAAACATTACAGAGCAACAAGTTCAACACACATATGTTTATTGACAAAAAGTACATTTGAATCAGGGATGTAATGATAAACTATTACTGATAACCGTGGTAAAACTCTGCGTGGTTAGTATTGCCGTTTTTAAATTAAAATTATTGAAAAACCGCGATTAAGAGCCGCACTTTGATAAACTCACAGATGGACTGGTATCAGCTCGAAACATTAAAATGTTTCCCCATTAAGAAATGGCATACCCCAATCTAAACTTAAGCACATTGCTGTCGAAGCAACTAAAATGTTCAATTGTGTACATTGAACCAACAAGCTGTGTGCTCTTAGCGCAGAGTAACACAAAGGTGTTTTTACGGTGCGTTCAATGATCGCTGAACAGAGTAGGACATCACAACGCATGGAACAATTTAGAACATAAAACATGCAAAATAGTGGGCTTTCTAACAGTAGGTATATTTTAGTTATTGTAACAAATCTAAATATCTCAAGGTATTTCTTCTTTTTAACACATTCAACAATAACTGATAATTTTGATCACGATGACCGTAATATGAAATGTTCATATTGTTTCATCCCTAATTTGAAAACTACTGTCGTACAAGTGTAAAAACATGTTAAGATGTATGTTATAACTATATAAACTTTGCTGTCAAATTATTGTTTTAATAAGACTTTGTCATTTGTAAATTACTTGCTCGCATAATTTAAATCAACTTAAAAAAAAAACAACTAATATTTTGACACAAAAATGCAACATTTAAAAAAATGTTTTACTAAATATTCATAATTAATTTGCTCAAAACGTGCTAATTGTGTTATCTAAAATCCCAATAGGGTGTATTATTTAAGTAAAATTTGCCACGTATGCACTGACCAGATCACTGACTGTATAACGACCCACACCACCTTTCAGATAACCATCAGTAGAGGATTATGTGCGGTCAAAATAGATTGGGTGATTAATCTGTGTTGATGCATGATTAATGCAATCGATTTTGTGATTAGTCACACGTGTTCACTCATTTAATTTAACACTCCTAATATAAACATAACATAGCTACATAAACCTTTTACAGATATAGTGTACAGTATATATATTGTATGTGATGACTGTTTTAGTTATTGAGTAATCTATTGATTGTTTTTGTTCAATTATAAATAAATGATAAATGGGTTATACTTGTATAGCGCTTTTCTACCTTCATGGTACTCAAAGCGCTTTGACAGTATTTCCACATTCACCCATTCACATACACATTCACACACTGATGGCGGGAGCTGCCATGCAAGGCGCTAACCAGCAGCCATCAGGAGCAAGGGTGAAGTGTCTTGCCCAAGGACACAACGGACGTGACTAGGATGGTAGAAGGTGGGGATTAAACCCCAGTAACCAGTAACCCTCCAATTGCTGGCACGGCCACTTTACCAACTTCGCCATGCCGTCCCCAATTAATCAAAAATTCGAATAAAAAACACTTTAGAGCCTCTCTGTTTTAGGTAAAATAAAAAAAGTTAAAATAAATTGTTCTGCTTGCCTGAACATTAATTATTTTTTTCCTAATAAACTCACATAATCAATATTGCACTTTAAATATGTCTTCATTATTAAGGATTTTAAATAACATACAGATCACAGCCCCAAACACCAACCTTCTTATGTGCGCTCTTTTGCAGCGGCTCTCTGGAAACTATGTCCGCATATTAAAAGTTCTGGGCAATCCAATCGGTCCGGATTTTATAAATTTGTATTAGCGATACATGGAAGCAACAGAACGCATGCAAAGTCGACTTGCTGTATTGGACTTTTTGCTCCTAATTTTTGTTACTTTGCTACACTTCTCACTGGCGAGTAGCGAGTATGAAGGCTGTCTGTGCTTCCTGTTTGTGTAAAGCTGGCGCCTCGCTCTCTGCCCACCAAATCAAAGTTTGCAAAGGACTGGAAAGAGGGTTTACTGCGTTCAGTTAATTTTAATGTGAAATAAACACGCTCAGGTGCTGAGGGCCATGCACATAGTGCGATGTCTTTTGTCCCTGTTTGAAGCGAGAGACGAACAAACGCAAAGCTTAATAATTCTTATTGGTGAACATGTCTGTGACTTGAATACCAAAAAAAATTAAATAAAACTCGGCCTCTTGCAGTTATTTATTGCACTAATTAAAACCGCTATGTTAATTCAATGTCGATTAATCGTTCAGCCCTAGCACTAACCGTAAATGGAAAAAAAATGATAGTTAACACATGTGATCGGTATCCATCAATCTCTGAATCGGAAGCATAATACCCTGATGAAAACATCCCTACACAATAATAAACATATTGTTAAAATAATAACTTTGTGGTAGTATTAGTCAAAGCAGAGCATTATATTTGTAAAGGCACAATATTTGCACAACTCTTATAAAATATTGATGGGTATATACACTTTATTAATTTAATGAGGTTAATTAAGATCTCATTTCAAAATGCAGGTGTGTCATTTGCAACATGTTGAACAGTTGCAATTAATTGCATTCTTGACTACCTATGGAGGCTCTTTGCAGGCGAGCACATCTTTTTGATTATTCTACTGTCGGTTTGTGACTTTGTCTGGTCAGAATGCCGCTTGTCTGTGTTTGTGTATGGGGGGGGGGGGGTACTTTTAAAAGTCATTAGTCGCACAAGCCTGCTCTCCCAAGAACTTTTAAAAAAGCGATTCTGCATTTTGGTATCTCTATTTATACTCACATGACACTTTAAGAAGAGACTGTTTATTCTAAAACAAAGAAAAAAAAGTACAGTTCTAATCTATTGACCTTTCTGGCTATCTGTTGTTTCTCCAAACTGTAATCATCTTGCCAAGTTACTCACAAATCACCGTAGGTCGGACAGTCCTTTAGCATATTTCTTTCCCTTCACGTGTAATGGATATAATTAAAGTCTTTGGTGCTTTGATGAGTCAATTTATGGGTTCTTTAAAAAAGGAAAAGCACAAAAATGTGGGAGTAACACGGATGAACTGGGATTTTCTACCAAGAAATTTTAGCTGGGGGATTTTATGTATTTTATGTATGTGTTTTGACCAGAGAGCTGCAGTAAAACAAAAAAAGATGCATATGAGAATCCAGGACGTTTATTATTTTGTGATGCTAAGCTCAGCAGAGACTGCTTTCTGTGAGCTTGGTCCCTCCATATATGAGCTCCCTTGTGGGTCAGCAAGATCCCATGTTCCCACAAAAAATGCTTGCGTTGAGTTGACAGACCAGTCCCCTTTTACTACTGTAGACAGAGCTCCATAGGGTGTAGAACTCGACTCATGGAAAATGTTCACATTGCAACTAGAAAGTAAACATGTGAAATATTTTTTTCCTTTTTATATTGACATTATGACATGACATTGTTAGCAAAACAGTCTATAGTCACAAGGACCTGTTAAAAATACTGCAGCATAATATGCAAGCTAGACCAGTGGTAATGTGCACAAACTGCTTTCCTTCCTGACTTTTATCCCGACAAAGCTTAAAAAACATTGTCTTTTTTATTTATTTTTTACGTTATCAGGTTGCCATGTTGTCCACATGCATGTTCTGGTAATGTTTATATTACTGAACATGTATGGGAAATGGTTTTTGCACTTTACATTAAATAAGTTACAATACGACATGATATAAATTTGGCCAATCATAGAGCTGTTAATACTATATCGTTGTATCGTGATAATGCATGTTGACGACACATTTTAGCTGGCTCCCGCAAATTTGACCGCAACAAACGAACAAACATGTCCACAATGCAATGTAGCATTCTAGCTAGCGGCTAACTTCCCTCCACAGTGCAAAGCTACTTCTAAATCAGTCATCCTTATCTCCATGGTGGAAAATAAACTAGGTTTCTTACAACTATCATCCCTGGAAGATGAGGAATAGCTAACCATGCTAACTTACACACTGTAGGAGGATATGCTAACATCAAGCTAGAGCTCTTGTATGTAAACAAAGGCAGGCGGCTCAATGCATGTATCAGACAGTAACGATACCAAATATAGTAATAGTATATGGCCAATACGACAGTGGTTTGATTAATAGTTTCTATTATCAAAATGTGTTTTGTAATTTTTGTTATTGTTTACAAACTCAGGATATAATTCCCTGGACACTGACAGGCGTTACGGGCAAAAACCAAAAGATTTTAATCCGAGCAAATAGCAGGAAATATTTAATTGATATTGTTACATCGCTATCCTATGTTGTCTGATTACAATTATGATCAAAAATTTAATTATTTGATTATGTAAAGAAAATTTGAAGGCTCAGCATTGGTATGACCAATACTGCCCCTCTAACTACTTGGTATTGTAAAATGTCCAAACATAAGATCAAGTATTTATTACATGTTAACAGAACTGTAAATAGAAACATGTGTCAGCAGAAAGTTACCAGATATTAACAGAAAATTAACTATTATAATAATAGTTTTGACAAAATAATACAACCAGAAGTTATGCAATATGTTACCGCATATGTTTGTAGCTAAATTAGGAGCCTTTGTAACCCGTTCTGAAATGCTTTTGTTATCATTTATGTACCAAATAATACATTGTAATATATATTTTTATCGCACGAGACCGCAATATATACCACCACGGTATAGATGCTAGGCCATAACACTAAGGCTGCAACTAACAATTAATTTGATAATCGATTAATCTGTCGATTATTACTTCGATTAATCGATTAATAATCGGATAAAAGAGACAAACTACATTTCTATCCTTTCCAGTATTTTATTGGGGGGAAAAAACTGGCACCATACTTATTTTGATTATTGTTTCTCAGCTGTTTGTAAATGTTGCAGTTTATAAATAAAGAGGATATAAAAAAAAAAATTAAAATAAAAGTAGCCTCTGCGCATAGCATAGATCCAACGAATCGATGACTAAATTAATCTCCAACTATTTTTATAATCGATTAGTTGTTGCAGCCCTACATACCACCCATCCATAATGGTTACATTTGCACAATTCAACAGATCCGAATAGGAGTAAAAGAAGCAGAGCTCATTTAATCCTAGCCCTTCACCATATCTGTTACTGGAATTTAAAATTACACCCATATATTTTACATGTTGAATTGAATCTTACAATATATACTGTAGTTTGCTTACAGTACGTTTTGTCATTTAAACTTAGTTCACTTCATGGGTTTAAGTGTCACCGTTTTTGTATTAAAGCGAAAAGAACAGAACGTTTTTAGCAATGCAGTGACAGAAAGAAGGAAAAGGTGTTAATTAAACTAATTAAAATACTAACTTGTCATGACCGCTCGTGAGAGGTTGGGCTTGTGTGTATTGCTTTCTGGTATTTGATTCCTGTCCAGCACTCTTGTTTTTCAATCCACTTCCTGTTTGTCTCCACTTTACCTCTGCCCGAGGGCTGTTTCCTGATTGGCAGTCAGGAGACACACCTGTCCCTCGAAGTTAATCAGGTCCCTTCTTTAGCCAGCAATGTTGATCAGACGGCGCTTGTTCATTGTTCCGTCTATGCTCAACACAGCACTACTTCATATGGTACCCGGTGGTTCCTTGTTCCTCACGTTGTGCTACGCTTGTACGTTTTTTGTCTCTGCATTGGTTCCTGTTTGGCTTTTTTTTGTTAATTTTTTGACTCACCTGTTTCACCTTTGCTTATTCTATGCTGGTGCTATCTTATTTTTCATTATTCAAATGTTACCTGCACGCCACCTCTCGTCCCTGCCATCTGGGGTCACATCAACAGCACCAAGCTCTTTCTATGACAAAGCTAATGATTAGAAAAAACAAATTGACAGCATGAGTGTTAGTTTGGAGGCTGTGACAAAGTGAATAATTACCTTTGGACATCGACTTTTGTTACATGACATTTATTATCTAATACAAAAACGCAGCAAGTTTGTTTTTCATGATTAGGAGTTGCCAAATGTGGCGGGAAAATTGGTTCCCTGCTGTCTTCACTGTTATAGGTGGGTTGCAATCACATGACCGAGAGGCAAATCTGGGCCCTTCCGGGTTTCAGGTGATGGTCTAAGCCCCATTAGGCTACTGTTTATTTCCCTGGATCAGTGAAGCTTTAGGCATATTTTGAAAGGTTTAGAGGCTATTATAAAAGCGATCATGAAGAAAATATTTGAAATTGGACGGTGTGGCTTTGTACACTCTTAAGAAAAATTTATATTTTTTAAGATCTAAACCATTTATCATGACAAGGAGGTTACTGCAACCTCACTTCACTTGACACTTACAGTATTTACAGAAGAAAAGATTGAAGGCACATCATGTCTTTACCTCTGAGGGGTCCACAAATTAAGCATTAATCCGTGAAAGACTAAATTGGATTTATAAGTGCATCAGTAACGTATTCATTTGATTTAGTGCCTTGTTTGCAGTGCAGTTTATTTCCTGATACAAATATAAGTCATCTACAATTTATGTCTGCAGTTTTTATGGTGTGAAGTTTGTTTGGTCTTATTGTTTAGCTGTATATGTCCCTGTTGTTCATCATGAATCTTAGCTAGCGATATCAAGATATAGTATATGCTGCTGAGCCTCTGAGAGATTTATTCATGTAGTTTATTAGTGAAGTGAAGTGAATTACATTTATATAGCGCTTTTTCTCAAGTGACTCAAAGCGCTTTACATAGTGAAACCCAATATCTAAGTTACATTTAAACCAGTGTGGGTGGCACTGGGAGCAGGTGGGTAAAGTGTCTTGCCCAAGGACACAACGGCAGTGACTAGGATGGCGGAAGCGGGGATCGAACCTGCAACCCTCAAGTTGCTGGCACGGCCGCTCTACCAACCGAGCTATACCGTCCCAATTAATACTATTAAGGATATTCTCTTGAGGCTAACAAACATCGCCAAAGACCAGTGTTGGGTTAGTTACTGAAAACCAGTAACTAGTTACAGTTACTAGTTACTTTATTTCAAAAGTAACTCAGTTACTAACTCAGTTACTTACACCAAAAAGTAATGCGTTACTGTGAAAAGTAACTATTTAGTTACTTTTTTTTTTCTTCTTTTCTTTTTTTTAAAGCTCCCATTAATGCCCTTATAGCCTTCATTTCAGTACTGTTATTGCACTGGAGAATAATACAATCTGTTGATCAACTCGACATGCATTTGCATCACTGAACTCTGCTAAGCAATGTGGTCTACATACAACACACAAAGACAAAGATATGTTTCAAAGGGCCAACTTATTTCAGGCCAGAACAAATTGACAAAACTATTTTAAATAGCTGCAACATAACATACATAAGTAACAAACAGCATAATAACAACATAGCTGTAAACGAAATACGTACTTTAACTTTATTTTTACATACCAAAGCCTAACCAGGCGTTTTTTCTCTCAAGGAATTCTGAAAAAAAATCATGTCTGAAGACCAGAACACTCTACACATTTCCCCAGTTTTAGTTTAGAGATAAGGAAATATTGGCCTGGCCCACTAGGATCCCTCTTTATGTTTGTGAATTTTATTTTTTATACATTTAGAGCGATGTGATAATCAAACACTCTAGAAGTCTAGAAATAAAGAGTATATAAGAGAATTGACAGAGAGTGTGTACTATAATTCATAATAACATTGATTTTGATTCAATATTATGTTTTGAGCAATGAGTTTGAAAGAAAAAAAAACAGCTTTGTTTTATTAGTCAACATTGCAACGTTTTCTAAATTACATTTCACCTTTATGATTTTTTATTTCACTTTTGTTATGTTTTTGTTTATTTTAATAGTATTTTTAGAAAGTGCTGTGGGCCTTTAAAACATTAGCTGTGGGCTGCAAATGGCCTCCGGGGCACACTTTTGACACCCCTGCTATAGATAATAAAAAATTAAATCTGATAAATCTATCGGTAAAAAGCTGAGCCTGGCGACGCATGCGTGTTAACTCTCTCGCTCTCTCTGTCTCCGCCCCTCACGAATGCTGCTGCGCGCACCCCTCCCCTCCCTCCTTCCCACACTCAGACACACACCCAGCGCGGCTCCTCCGTGTGACGCAAGAGATTCAGAAGAACGACACTGTAGTGCTGCCACAAAACACACTCAGATCTTCTGTTTCAAGCCAATACTACATAAAAAGTAACGTAAAATAACGCAGTAACGCATCATGTAGTAACGGTAACTGAGTTACTGAATATAAAAAATAACGCGTTAGATTACTAGTTACCGCCGAAACTAACGGCGTTACAGTAACGCGTTACTTTGTAACGCGTTAGTCCCAACACTGCCAAAGACTCTATAATGAGGTCATCCGTGTCGAATAAAGCACCTGGCTTTCCTGCAACAACAACAACTAAGCTTTTAGTTTCGCTTATGAAAATGAATTGGACCAACAACCCCAATATTTATTACTGGGACTTAACATGACGTTAGTTTATTTGCACAAGCAGGTATTCATAATTATATGTAGGCATAGCAACCACAAAAGAACACAAACTAATGCAATCTCTTGTCCTTTTTGTTTTGTTCTCCTATCAAATACTATTGATTTAGTAGAAAGTAAACTTTATTGCATCACAGAAAGTTTCTCAAACAATTCAAATATTGTAACAAACATCTTACAAAGTGTGTTAAAGAGGTTCATTTAGCCTACTAATGTGTATTTATAAATAGTTGATTTATATAGGCTAGTAAGGTCAAGTTTTGTACCTGACAAGTTTCGCCCTACCCCCGACGCATACCAGGGGACACCGCCATCCCACCACCTCAGGTGGGATGGAACAATCCACATAACACGTCACAGATGACGTCACACTAACATCACGTGACACCTCTGAGGAAGGCTGCAGAAGCAAGATAGCCGAAACTTGTCAGGTACAAAACTTTACCTTACTAGCCTATATAAATCAACTATTTATAAATATCTTACAAAGTGATCGCTGCAGACACGAGCATGGTTCGATTGTATTCCACAAGATGCTTAAAGTGATATTTTAAGAGCCATTTCCTTTCACGCACTTTAGTTTTTTCCCTGACTTTATTACCTTTTTATGAACCAATTCTTTCAGGACTCTATGAAAGCTCTTTCCTATCTTTGTATTCGAACGACTGAAACACCCAAGAACAGAACAGCAATACAGCATTTTCTGCTCAAACTACACTCTCTCACTTATTTTAATGCTACACTCAGAGCTGCTTAATCATAGTGTGAATTAAGCTGCGAAGAAGGAAAACGGATGTGCCGTCGTATGCAAACCTCCTATACAAACACACTGATTTGTATGATTGTAACATTACTCCCACATGTCCAGACTGACCTCCTAATACACATATTTGCACCTGTTTGACCATTTTTTTACATGGCAACTTTCGCTGTTCGTGTTTTTTACACACCTTTAGGTAGGGTTGCATGATTTTGTGAAAAACCTATTTGAGATTTTTCTCTCCAAAATTGCTGTTGCGCTTCCATTTGCGATTTATATGTTTTATACATATAAATTAATAACACTGCGGGAAAAAAAAAAAAAGAGTATAGAAAACGTGTTACTTTTAGACTGTCAATCAACATAATTTTGTCTCAAGGTGCCTCTCAGAACCATATGCAATAATCTACTTTCAAAATGATTTGGCTTTATGCAGACCGACTCAGAGCTTTTGTCTAAATCATGGTCTTAAACTAAATAAATATTCAATAAAAACTATACAGTGATCATAACGTAATCATAATGCTTGTAACCATTTAAAAGGATATACACTTATTTCTCATTACTGTGGAATTGTTTACCATTGTACTGTAATTGGAAGGTAAATACATTTCAGTTATCCTAAAACAAACCAAAAAATAAATTGCACTCATCTCTGAGCAGAACATCTTAAAGGCCTACTGAAATTAAATTGTTTTATTTAAACGGGGATAGCAGATCCATTCTGTGTCATACTTGATCATTTCGCGATATTGCCATATTTTTGCTGAAAGGATTTAGTAGAGAACATCGACGATAAAGTTCGCAACTTTTGGTCTCTGATAAAAAAAAGCCTTGCCTGTACCGGAAGTAGCGTGACGTCGCAGGTTGAAGGGCTCCTCACATTTCCCCATTGTTTACACCAGCAGCGAGAGCGATTCGGACCGAGAAAGCGACAATTACCTCATTAATTTGAGCGAGGATGAAAGATTTGTGGATGAGGAACGTGAGAGTGAAGTATTAGAGTGCAGTGCAGGACGTATCTTTTTTCGCTCTGACCGTAACTTAGGTACAAGGGTTCAATTGGATTCCACACTTTCTCCTTTTTCTATTGTGGATTACGGATTTGTATTTTAAACCACCTCTGATACTATATCCTCTTGAAAATGAGAGTCGAGAACGCGAAATGGACATTCACAGTGACTTTTATCTCCACGACAATACATTGGTGAAGCACTTTAGCTACGGAGCTAACGTGATAGCATCGTGCTTAAATGCAGATAGAAACAAAAGAAATAAGCCCCTGACTAGAAGGATAGACAAAAGATCAACAATACTACTATCAGGAGACACCAAACCAAACACTAGACCTGTAACTACACGGTTAATGCTCTGCCGCCTGTCGAAGCCTAGCAATGCTGTTGCTAACGACGCCATTGAAGCTAACTTAGCTACAGGACCTCGTCAGAGCTATGATAAAAACATTTACGCTCCACCTACGCCAGCTCTCATCTGCTCAACACCCGTGCTCACCTGCGTTCCAGTGATCGAAGGCGCGACGAAGGACTTCACCCGATCATCGATGCAGTCGGCGGCTAGCGTCGGATAGCGCGTCTACTATCCAACTCAAAGTCCTCCTGGTTGTGTTGCTGTAGCCGGCCGCTAATACACCGATCCCACCTACAGCTTTCTTCTTTGCAGTCTTCATTGTTCATTAAACAAATTGCAAAAGATTCACCAACACAGATGTCCAGAATACTGCGGAATTTTGCGATGAAAACAGAGTTGTTTGTGTTGGATACAATGATGTACCAATACTTCCGGTTCAACCATTGACGTCACGCGCAAACGTCATCATATCGAAACGTTTTCAGCCGGAAGTTTGCCGGGAAATTTAAAATTGCACTTTATAAGTTAACCCGGCCGTATTGGCATGTGTTGCAATGTTAAGATTTCATCATTGATATATAAACTATCAGACTGCGTGGTCGGTAGTAGTGGGTTTCAGTAGGCCTTTAAAGTGCATTTGTTTTCCTAGTTGGAAAAACTAAATTGTGTTGTTTTTTTTTGTTGCCAAGTCTCGCTCATGCGCCTGTGATGATGGTCTCATATTGCCCATCCGATTTGAAGCTGATATGTTACAACGGGACATTTGGCTTTGTAATCATATTTTTTCTATTAATGTTTGTTACTTCGCAGAACTTCCTACTAGGGAGTGAGTCGCAGGTAGGGAGGTGTGAATCCTGTGTGAGACAAAGATTGTGAATGACTGAAAAGAGGGCTCACTGCGTTCAGTTAATTCTACACACTCTGGTATTGAGAGCGATGCACAGAGTGAGACCTCGTTCTTCCTGTTTTGAAGCAAGAGATGAAGAAACACACACAGACATAGAAATGTATTGATGCCAGCAAAGTATTTCAACTTCATTTTCATTTATCGTTCGATTGATTGACTTGACTATCGGCTATCCAAAACTTTTTCCAAGGTGCAACTAGTGTTTGTTATTGTACTGGCTGCTTCCGCTCCAGCGCACACAAACATGCTGATTCCTTAAACACTTTTGATTGGCCAGGAGGAAAAGGACACGGGGCTCAACATTTCTGATTGGCGAACATGTTTTGTCACTCAAATGCCGGAGACGGCAGAGGAAAAAAATCGCACTAATTAAACTAATTAAAACCTTGATGTAAATTCAATGTCAATTAATCATGCAGCCCTACTTTGAGGCTTTTAAAAAAAAAAAAAAAAACATAGTTGGCATTTTTGCCCAACAGACTACCAAGCATTGTCGTGAAAACACCCCGGAAAATAAGTTAGCCATTTTTAGATTTGTACCTCACTTAAGTTTGAGGGTTTTTTTTGGACCTGTTGTTAATAAGCACGCGCTGCCGTCCCGCGTCGTACTTGATTAACTAAACGGTCGGCAGCTCATATGGCGACCTCTCCTACGCCGCTAATGCCATTTCTGCCCTTCCGCTTTAGTAGCCATTTAAGTTGCACTTCTAATCCCCTCCATGGCAAAACTTTTTTGTTTTTGAAATTAACGTTCAGCAGGCAGCATTTGTATATCCGCAAAAAATAACCAGTTGGTGTCCCACTTGTGTGCAGTGTCGTCTGTCTGAATGGCAGCCCCGTACTAAATCACCTGCTTAAGCTAATGAAGATAATGAACTTTCCAATGTTTTTTTCCACTCTGGAAATAAAATCTTTAACTAGTTAAATAGCTTTTTGTACTCACGGAATGCTATAGCAGGTGGTGAAGCAATGAGGTGGCGCCAGAACCCCACGCTTGTCTGCCTGAGATAATGGCACATACAGTGAGCTCATAAGAAGAAGCGAAGTACAAAAGAGAAACAAAAATGTTTTTTTCCGGGTTTTCTTTAATGCTGTAAACTATTCTGAAAAATTTTCACTTTGACTGGAGTTTTCTATAACTTTTTAGTTCTCCAACGTGGCCAAAACATACTGAAAAAAGTATACCTGAGGAATGAATGGCATCCAATGTGTGAATGAGTCGTCTCCAGTAAGTCAAACCTGTAGGACGAGCAGGTGCTTTTTTGTTTACTATGTGCAGCATCTGGCAGCGTCCTCTCATTACCTCTGTAAACCTGTGTTACAACACTAAAGGAATGAAGATTGATTTTTGTCTTCGTGCTTGTGATTTCTTTGCGGTCATTATAGAATAAAGTGATCAATAGGCACATTTCTGTGCATGGCGCCTGCTTGGCCGATTTCCCACAATGGATGTCTCACACAATGATTTGTAATGATTCCCACCCTGTGAGCGTCCCCTCTCCCTGGTGATCTCGAAGCATCCGTATATTTAAAATGTAGCAGCTTCGCTCCGTGATTAGGCCCCCGTGATATAGAGGACCTCTTGGGTCTTTGTTTTATGACCCTCCCGACTCTTTCTGCTTTTAGTGGTCACAGTGAGAGTGGAAGAATGAGTTTGTTTGTCCGCTCTCAGTTCAGCCGCCCCCCGACCCCAGGAGACATGTTGAAAAATGTCAGTTTTACAACAGGGAGCAATAAATCAGCAAAATTGTGCTGCATTATGCAACATGCCAGCAACATGGAACAAAGCAATACAGTCGTCCCTTGCTACGTCGCGCTTTAAATCTCGCGGCTTAGCATATTCTCCATGATTTTAGCCTAGACTAAGTGTTAAATTGAATTGTTTTAATATGTATTACAGTGCAATTTGTCTTATTTTATATGACAGTATATCGTGGGGATAACTATATTCACCAAGTGGTATTATTGTTTCCTGGTTAAGGTCAAACACTGCGAACAACAACACGGCAGCTTATCTTGGCGCCATCTTCACCACAACAATCTCAAGTTAATTTTTGGCGGAACAACTTCTTTATAACATGTCTATATTGGTAAGGATAACAGTTGCGAGTGTCACATCAGGCTAACAAAACTACTATAAAACTTCTATGACTAACTGCTACACTTAAGTGGATATTAACTATTTTGACGCACTTCATCTTGGACCTCAATAACACAGCTTTGTGACTGATGTGGAATCATAACACGGACATGCAATGCTCTCACGGAATGCTAACATAGCTAATGGTCGTAGCTGCGACTGTCAAGTTCACCCAAGTTTTTGCAAAACAACTAACGCTCGTGGTTTCAGCACATGGAAGTCCAGTTCTAATCGCAAGGAATTACCTGGAATGTGACAAAGTATTTGATGACGCTTGGAGGCTCTTCCGGGCTACCGGTAGGTAGTGTAATCTACAGTAGAACAGCCTCAGGCGAAACGGGTGTAAGGTGACTATATGGGTGTTATTTCTTGTTTAGAGGCCTCTAACAATGTTTAAAAAAGGTTTTTAGAAGGTCAGTAACATTTTGTTATGCTCCAACTAAACATTTTTTATTTATTAATAATAGTCCTATTTTGGGGGTGAACAAGGGGATTGGTCAAATGCAGAGGACAAATTTCACCACACCTAGTGTGCGTGTGACAATCATTGGTATTTTAACTTAACTTAACTCTTCATTTAGACTTTTTACTGACAAACACTGAAAATGGTCTCGGAGAATCTCCACCCTAACAATTTCCAGTGTCCTTAAATGCAGTTAGCGTGAAACGACACTGTGCAAAGAAAGCCATTCTTGCAGTATAAAATATTCTTGTGTGTACATGTGGCAAGCAGAAATGTGCTTTTGTGAGTGTCAACGACGAGCAAAGTGCAGAACTGAGCCCACCATCGTTCTGTCATCTATTGTCCTCTGAACAGAGCATTCGTCCCGCACTTGCAAACTCCTTGAACGGTTTAAAAGTGAGAGCGGCTTCTCTTCTTGAACCAAACAAGAACAGTGGAGAATAAGATAGTTTGACGTCTTCTATCCAAATATGCAGAACAGAGATAAGAAGTAACCGGAATTTGTTGGTTTAAACAGGAAACTTCTTTGACTGGATGCAGCTATAAATGACCATATTTAGTAACGATCCTATAAGGCTAAAAGTTTGGAGGGCTTTGTGTTTATTGTGGTGAAACAATGCATTTGGATGAATGCAACATTTTTGCCCTTTCTATTTCAGCAAGCATTTCTCTGTGTGAGGTTGAATTCAAGTTCAGCTCAACTGCTTTTGAATAAGGGGTGTTTTGTTTCAAACAGTATCATTGTTTCATAAAGGAATAATGTGACTGTTTTATGCCTAGCTTTGCAAACAAACGTCCCGGAGATTGACATCGGTTGTGTTGGTGTGGTAATGTGATTACATTCTTACAGTAAGTGAATTACAGGTTTGATGGGCCGCACACGTCTGTTTTTTGTCTGCAGGGTGTTGCAGTGCAATCTTACGGTCCTTTTTAATAGTTTGTGATGCACACGGCCTCCAATGACAATGTAGTGCAAAATGTGTTTACACTGAGGTTTGTCTTCTAATCGTCTTTGGTGTGAGGGATCCAGAGGTTGCTTGCCAGTAGTTTTTCAGCTTCTACACTGCCAGCAGGTTGCTTTGAAATGAACAGAGTAAACACTTTAGTTGGATGCTGTTATCTAGTTTCCATGGAGACGTCACAAAGGTGGTTTTGTCTGCTCTTCGTAGGTATGAATGCGTTTGGACAGACTTTGTCAAAGTCCTACGTCATTTTCCGCAATGTGGGCAGGTGTGTTGGCAAGATTAAAATGTGAATGAAAGATGTCTGGTCTTAAAAAAGGCTGGAGCAAAGGGAGCCACTTTAGCTTTTGGCCCATAACCATTTAACGATTAATTACAAACTGGATTAAGAACAATTATATACCGCAAAGTTTTAGATTCATGATCATTCTGCAGTGCACCGACAGAGGGCTTATAATAAACAAATTATGTCCTAAATAGGCTGTTCTTCTGGCTGCTGTAAACATAGGACAGATTCCCTCCCAACTGTAAAAGTATGGAAAAAGGACAGCATTTTAGGTTAGGTGGGTAGGTTTAGGTTAATGTGAAATCTCACCTTGGTGTGAATTGCTTGTTTGTCCGAATGCGCTGTGATTGACTGGTGACCTCTCACTGAAAGTCAGCTGGGATGGGCTCCAGCTCACCCAGGACCATGAACAGGATACGAAATAAAAAATATAATGGATATTTTAAATTGGCTAAGTTAGGACAAATAATCTTAGTTACCATATTACAGTGGTTTTAGTTGTTTTTGTAGGTTCATGTAATCGAGAATACTTTTAACAGCGTTAACAGTTGAAAATGCAAAGAAAAACTAATTGTAGATTTTTTCAGGTGTCGTGTAATTGTATCCCAAGTAACCAAACCTTTGTACCCCTAACCTAAAAAAAACCTTTGCCAGATCCTCCTAACAGTAGTTTAAAAAAAATGCCCGAATCCAGACCGTGATCCAGATCAGCTCCAAAATATAACCGCTTATTGCTTATCTCATTTCTGGCATTTAGGAAAGATTAATTAAAATTCAGCCTTTAACGTTTTAAGCTATCTATAGTGGTATGAAAGAAACTGATGTTTAACGTGTTCATAAAGTTGTGAGTATTCCACAATAAAATGAGGAATAACTTGGATGAAAGAGAGAGAACATTTGGTGCGGGCAATGATAAATGTGAGTTCTCGAATTTAAATCCCTATGGAAAGAGTCATTTCCTTAGATCTACTCGGAAACATCCAGCGGATGTTGATGTTTGGACTTTCCAGCTCGCTGTTGTAAATGCTGCGAGATTCTGAAGTTATACACAGCTCATCTGTTCAGCGGCGCACGTCTCACTGCTTTTGTTAAAGTTAACTGTGGATTAAGCCAGTCAGCATCTGTTTGAACAAACAGTTTGTGCACAAACTTAATGCTGCTTCCTGTCGCGAGATATCCACACACAGCTTCAATTTGTCTGGTGACCCCACAGGATAATGGAATCGTATCAGGAAAAGTATGTAGGCTCCTTCGTGATCAGGCTATAATATGACATCGGAGGGTTGCAAAAATATATTTCCGGAAGCAACAGCCCACATACTTTGTCTTCAAGGTGTGTTTCAAGTATGTCTACACTAAGACTTCAAAGACTTCAAAGGAAACAAACTTTAGATGTTATGTCATATCTTGTTTTTTTACCTCAGTAATACTGTTAATAGTTGTATGCTTTTATGCCTTCTCGTTTCAAGCTACAGTACTTCAGGTTATTTGGGAGCATACCTTATTACTTTTACCTTGGAATCCACCCAATGGACTAAATGTGTTGTGGACAAAAACAAACTGTTATTGTACCAGGTTTTAGACATTGTAATTATAAAACTTGCTTTGTTCCACTTGTGACTGAATTGAAATGATCTTGCGGTGCATTTCATGGTGTTTTATAGAACGCTGTTCATGCTTTGTACCCCCCTCTGGCCCGAATGCATTCTGCCATGTGTCCCCTCTATGTTTGCTCTCTGGACTGGAAAGTGGGACATTATATTCCCATGTCTCTGTCTGCCATACCTTCAAGTTGTAGTTGAAAGTTAAGCTTCTGTGCACCATGTAGCTGTATTCAAAGGGAGCACGTTGCCACATGCTACATTCATTCTTCTCCTTTTTTAAAGTTATTTCACAGGTGCTGCCTGTGTAGTTGCACGCCCAGTGTGGGATCCAACCTTAAATCTGGTTTCTTTGTTAATCTTCCTGGTGTGAGCGAACTAAACTAATTATTCTATTAAACAGATTGCCTTAAGGGGCTCTTGAGTATCCTCACTACATTTCTATTTTTTTGCTGGGTCTTTGTGGGCCCACTCTGTGTGCATGTATTGTTTCCCTCAGTCATATAAACGACGACTAGCAGACTTCCAGTTCAATTCTGCAGTTGGTACCAAAGCCAGAAAATTGCTACGAATGGGATAGAAACATTTGACTGTATTCCTGATTATTTGAGCTTGCACTACAGTGGCAGCTGGTAATACACTTCAGCTTTGTTACAAGGAGTGTCCTCTGTCCTTATAAGGCAAAACTTCCTCATAGCCCTGACACCAGAGAGTTAAAAGTCCTCTGATCTGATCTGCTGCCTGGATGCACTCTAACCTCAGCTGAATCTGGAAATGGTTATTCTCGTGCTCAATTTCTACCACAACACATTGTACCCTTGAACCTCACTCACACCTGAATGCATGGGTTATACACA
Organism: Entelurus aequoreus; assembly: GCF_033978785.1. NCBI lineage: Eukaryota > Metazoa > Chordata > Actinopteri > Syngnathiformes > Syngnathidae > Entelurus > Entelurus aequoreus. The sequence goes on along the minus strand of NC_084736.1, from coordinate 70,212,824 downwards.
CCAGCTTCTCTCTGTTCTGTACTCTCTGCATTTTCACAAATTAGTGCGTAAAAGTGCTGCATTAAACTAATCCGAGCAGCATATGTGTGCACACTGGGGGTCAAAAGGTCAAGATTTGGCCAGAGGGGTCATTGTGCTGCTCCCAGACAGGTCTAGCTGGATGTTTTTAGGGCTTTTTCTCACACAGTGTTGCACTGATAGTACCTTGTCCTTGATGTGGTCAAGCAAACTGTAAACTTAAGCGTTGACATTTAACAAGTCTTTAACTACACTCAGGATACATTTTGGTTGTCTTACCTTTTTAATGTGATTTAAAACCTAAGCTGCAGTTAAACAATTTGGAGTTTGACCACAATATTTAGGGAATATTGACAGCGTTTGAACCAATTGCAATACATCAGCATAAATCTGTGCTTTTTTGTTTTGTCCGGTTTTATTTTTTGAAGCCTTATTCCAAAAGTACCAGCAATTGCAAAGATTGTTAATATAACAATATTAGAAGAGAAGACTGAACATGCATAAATTTAAAGCCTACTGAAATGATTTTTTTTTATTCAAACGGGAATAGCAGATCCATTCTATTTGTCATACTTGATCATTTCGCGATATTGCCATATTTTTGCTGAAAGGATTTAGTAGAGAAAATCGACGATAAAGTTTGCAACTTTTGCTCGCTGATAAAAAAAAGCCTTGCCTGTACTGGAAGTAGCGTGACGTCACAGGAGCTAGTATTCCTCACAATTCCCCATTGTTTACAATGGAGCGAGAGAGATTCGGACCGAGAAAGTGACGATTACCCCCATTAATCTGAGCGAGGATGAAAGATTCGTAGATGAGGAACGTTACAGTGAAGGACTTGAGAGGCAGTGATGGACGTATCTTTTTTCGCTCTGACCGTAACTTAGGTACAAGCTGGCTCATTGGATTCCACACTCTCCTTTTTCTATTGTGGATCACGGATTTGTATTTTAAACCACCTCTGATACTATATCCTCTTGAAAATGAGAGTCGAGAACGCGAAATGGACATTCAGTGCCTTTTATCTCCACGACAATACATCGGCGAAATGCTTTAGCTACGAGCTAACGTGATAGCATCGTGCTTTAACTGCATATAGAAACAAAAAAAAATAAACCCCTGACTGGAAGGATAGATAGAAAATCAACAATACTATTAAACCGTGGACATGTAAATACACGGTTAATGCTTTCCAGGCTGGCGAAGGTTAACAATGCTGTGCTAACGACGCCATTGAAGCTAACTTAGCAACCGGACCGCACAGAGCTATGCTAAAAACATTAGCTCTCCACTACGCCAGCCAGCCCTCATCTGCTCATCAACACCCGTGCTCACCTGCGTTCCAGCGATCGGCAGAAGGACGAAGGACTTCACCCGATGCGTTTGGCGGCCCGGAGACGTAGGAAGTCAAGGTGAGGTCGCCGGCTAGCGCGTCTGCTCTCCAACAAAGTCCTCCTGGTTGTGTTGCTGTAGTCCGCTGCTATACACCGATCCCACCTACAACTGTCTTCTTTGCAGCCTTCATTGTTCATTAAACAAATTGCAAAAGATGTCTAGAATACTGTGGAATTATGAAATGAAAACAGAGCTTTTTGTATAGGATTCTACGGGGTACCATAACTTCCGTTAAACTGACTTCGTCACACGCATACGTCATCATACCGCGACGTTCAGCCTGATATTTCCCGGGAAATTTTAAATGTCACTTTATAAGTTAACCCGGCCGTATTGGCATGTGTTGCAATGTTAAGATTTCATCATTGATATATAAACTATCAGACTGCGTGGTCGGTAGTAGTGGGTTTCAGTAGGCCTTTAATAGACTCAATTAAATTGTAACATGAATACCTGTTGTCACTTTTTTACAGTGGTTAGCTTATTTTTCATTCTTGTGACTGGTAAGTTTTAAAAAATACAAACAAATACAGAAGGCCTCACTGTACTAAAAATGTTCTTGTTTCTACTTTCTGCATTAAAAAAACAAAAAAAACATTATAGACCCTTGTATTTAGGTCAGAAGCACAACAGAGAGTGTTTTTGAAAATATGCAAGAGAATTAGCCACAGAGGATTGTGGAAATTACTTTAAAAAATGACTTTTGGCAAACCGTAACCGACTTCCAGATTCGTGTGGTATCACGAGGGGATGGAAGCCATAGGTGGCCAAATACAATATCCATCCATCCATTTTCTACCGCTTGTCCCTTTGAGGTCGCGGGGGGTGCTTGAGCCTCTCAGCTGCAATAATACTACATCTACATCTAAGCCAGGCATTCCAATGAGACCAAAAAGTAGATGGATGGCGTACTCAATTTGAAATGGACAATGCATACACTAGAACGTCTTATTGTATCCTCAGTCCAATTTTCGTACATGCGTTTGATGGGCTTAGACCACAAGCGTCCCCCTGTTGCTCTGAAAAAGCCATGAGCCTGTCTGAATTCAATACGTGTGATCTGCTTTTGATTCAAAATTGCTTGTGCAGTTTAATACTGTATTCGATTATTTGTCGTTGCGTTCATTCCTGTGGGCAAATGTTTTGAAATCTTAACATTTCAGAAGGTCCATTTTAGACATTCCACTGTGTTTTTAATTTAGCTAAAGACTCCTGTAATAAACTGAAGGTAATTGCTTCTGTCTTGCACCAAGCTACACCCATCTAAAAGTTCAGTCAAAATCTGCCTGTAGTTTTTTGCATTAGCACGCAAATAGGCAAACACATCTGCAGCGCTAGTACATAATCCGTTTTCAAAGCGGTAGGTCCACAACTAATGAAAGGTGTCGACGAGAGGGGTGTCACTCAGCTGGTTAACCACTTGCTCTTTACTGTATTTGTCCAGTAATTTAGCAGAGTGAAATGTTTCTTTTTCAGTCTTTTCTGTATTTGTGGAGACAGGTAATGGATGGCTGAACCACATTAATAATAGCTTTTTTTTGTGTGTATGTGTTGGGTCAACCTTGAGTATATGCTTTGTTTGACCTTATTTCACATTTGGCACAATCTGCTAAACTGGCCTTGCAAATGTTAAAATTCAGTTCAGTCTGTGGTTGAGATGAGTTCAAAGGGTGAGAGCATGATCAGTCACCAGCTTGGATGGGATTAAACTCAACTACTAACGCGCCTAATTGACTGTGATTGATTGATCTGCTCAGTCGGGACATCTTTGGATGGGTTACAGTGCCTGCATCCCAAATGTTTGAGTATTTTGTTTGTCACCGCAGTTTGATTCCTTCCACGTCACACCGCAGACTTACTGATCAAGTACGCCAGCGTATAGAGCAAACACTGTCATTAGTCTGTAATGATCATCTGTAATGATTGACCAAGTTTGTCTTTCCTGTCTTCACCCTGTCAGTCAACCACCGCCACTGTCCTGTTTGCTATCTTCCTATCTGTCGGGTGAGTCAAGTGACTCCACCGACGACAGCAGGTGTGTAAGCAGGCGACAGGTAACGCAGACTGTAACAAGGCTACACCAGAGCCATTGCTAAGGGTACTGACAGCTTGTAGTTTTTATGAGCATGCATCATCGTGTCTGTGTGTGTGCGTGTGTGTGTGTGTGTGTGTGTGTGTGTGTGTGTGTGTGTGTGTGTGTGTGTGTGTGTGTGTGTGTGTGTGTGTGTGTGTGTGTGTGTGTGTGTGTGTGTGTGTGTGTGTGTGTGTGTGTGTGTGTGTGTGTGTGTGTGTGTGTGTGTGTGTGTGTGTGTGTGTGTGTGTGTGTGTGTGTGTGTGTGTGTAAGAGACCCACTTGTGTATCAGTTCTGACTCACCGTCTGCTAGCCAGCAACGTGGCGTGAAAGGCGTTTCTGGTCTGCATATAACGGCTCTTCTCTGGGTCAAACAGTGGATGTTTTCAGGCAGTACTGTGGAGTTTATGGGGTTTATTTTGGGAAAAAAACAGCAACTTTCAGTTCTGGTAAGGTGTCTGGCAACCTCATTTTTTCCATCTCCTCTCCATACCCCAGTGTCTCCTGGTGTAAAGGCCACTGCAGCTGGACTCTGTGCCTGTACTCATTTCCCCCTTCTGCCTTTAACGGTTACCCTTGTTTTTGTTGGCATGTGCTTTAGTATGAGGTGCGTTTTGTTTGCTTGCGTCATGGCCACTCGTTCATTTACAGTGCTGGAAGGCTACTGTTTTGTTGTTTCTCTCTTTTATATATGCAGGAGGAAAGTCGGTGCAGCTTTTGGCTTCATGCCAGCTAACTCTTGTGTTGACTTTAACGCTGCAACCAATCAAAATGCATAAAACACATTTTAAACCTTAGGTGCTGCTGTTTTGAATTTCTATGTCAAAGTCTTGATGGTTGGGTGTTTCAAGACTTGAATCATGTCTTTTTACAAAGTAAAAATACATCCATTTTCTACCGCTTGTCCCTTTTGAGATCGCGGGGGGTGCTGGAGCCTATCTCAGCTGCATTCGGGCGGAATACATACTACTTAAAAAAGTTTATTCGATTAATGGGGTAATCGGATAAAACACATTTTGTAGCGGCAATGCATAACTTTTATTTCTTTCTAATATATGTACGTAATCAACATTGAAATTGCACTTTGACATGTGTGTATACACAAAAATGAAACAAATCTCTCTGCTTTTTGCCGCCACACAAATCACGGCACCCACGCACCACTACCCATGTGTGCTCTTTTGTAGCGGCCGTGCGGAAACCCATCCATCATCCATTTTCTACCGCTTGTCCCTATCTCAGCTGCATTCGGGCGGAAGGCGGGGTACACCCTGGACAAGTCGCCACCTCATCGCAGGGCCAACACAGATAGACAGACAACATTCACACTCACATTCACACACTAGGGCCAATTTAGTGTTGCCAATCAACGATCCCCAGGTGCATGTCTTTGGAGGTGGGAGGAAGCTGGAGTACCCGGAGGGAACCCACGCAGTCACGGGGAGAACATGCAAACTCTGCACAGAAAGATCCCGTGCCCGGGGTTGAACTCAGGACCTTTTGTATTGTGAGGCAGACTCACCCTCTGTCACCCGTGCTGCCTAACCATGTCTGCATATTTACGGTTCCGGGTACTCGATGAGGTCTAGATTTTCTGTATTTGTATTTGTTACTCTCATTAAACGATAAATTGACACAATTCTAATGAATTTCATCGATTGACCGGATTAATTGTTGCAGCAGACCACCCCACCCCCCCACCCCCCAAAAAAAATGTGTTAGTCTATACAAAGGCATTGTTTGTATACAGTAGTCCACAACATTCATCTCAAAGTATATGTATTTTAGAAAAAAATGTGTATACATCATTTATTCCAATCAATATGGTGATCAATTTGAGGGAAAACAAGCACTAGTGCGTATTTCTTCACATTAAATGTTCCAAAGTGTTTTTAGAAAAAAAATTATGCTGTGATGTTGAACCAAAACATTTTTTTTTTTTTTCAGTCAATGTGACTGCTGATTTTTGAATATATTAGTCAAGTCTTCCCTGTCCTTTCCCATTAAAAAAAATACAAATAAAAAATAAAAAAAAGTCAGGTTGCTGTGACATCAAACACAATTTTGCATTGGTATAAAATGCCAAATGTGCAGTTGTAGATTAAGAAATCAGGGCAAGCCTAATCATATTAGTACAGTACATCCAGATCCTTAACATGTATGTACTGTAATACATTTAGAAATTAATTTACAGTACAGGGTTGGTCGTCACACTCATATCTCGCCACCAGAGAGCGCTGTGTCTCAAATTGGAAATAAGGAAATTTACAAAATTGGGATCAAAGCTCACTTGGTGTCCTGGAAAATGATGTTTGTGTCAAATTGTAAATATTTAGCGCCTCAATATTTTTCTTCTAGGCTCTTTTACACTGACTTTTTAAGAAAACAATTTTTACCCTTAAAAAGTACACAATAACATTGTGTTTGATAACCTACACTCTGATGTGGTTGGTTGTCACAATATGACCGTACCTTAATCTCAATTTAATGCAGAATGACTATTGAAAGATGTTTTGATGATGAGCATTTCATACTACAGTAAATTGTGTGACAACCAACCCCTGCTATATTTTACAATTACACACAGATGTTTTTAAAGGAGGAGATGCCTGTTTACATTACTTTCTATACAAAGAGTGTAAAAAAAGACCTGTAAGTGGTTTAGGCAGTTAGAGCATCCATCCTGCTAAAACGGAGAGTAACACTTCTGTTTTTTAACAAGTTGTACGGGATGTATCTTAAATCTGATATGAGCTGATTGTACAACAGAAGTAAATCAGTTGAGTTCTTAACTCAAAAGCTGAGATTAGTGTTTTCGACGCATGGTCTGTGTTAGATCCGTGTAATGAATAAAGGAATCAGTCATGCTAAAACTTGGCAGGGGACCACACAGTCAGTCAGCAGTGAGCTCAGTAACAGACGGCTCCCCCGAGCATTACGTTTATCTCGTGTTTTGGAGGGAGACACAATGGCTAATGACTGAAACAAGCACGTGTTGTCATTTCCTGTCTCCCCTAAATATTTCTCTGCAGTTTCAAATAAAATTCTGTCCTTACCACCAAGTCTTTCCTCTTGAGTCAGCAGGAATGTGAGGAATGACCTGTCCCCTTTCCCGCCCAGTTTTCTACTCTGCCCATTTTTAGACATAGGCAAGCCCAGCTTCATTTTTTTTAACTTGTCCTCTGATCTCTATCCTTATTTTAACTGTTTCCGCTCTTCTCCTTCCTCCTCTGATCGTTCTTCTTAGCATCTCCCATTTGTTTTTTTGCAGTCACTTCAGCACTTAAAATTTCCACAAATGACAGCACAAGGGTGATGCATACTTTAGTCAAACCGCAGCAAGACTTCAAAAACCATTGGTCATCCCTTGTGAGCCTCCGCCTCCTAGTCAACGCATCAACCCCTACTTTGGAGCTGTCAAAGCTTGCAGCTTGGCATAATAAGCACATCCAGCTTGTGGAAGCAGGATGGCACAGAGAGAGAGGAGGCCTGCTGTTTCTCCGCTGCACATTTGGACCTGAGCAGCAGGCATCCTTAAGGAGAGTGGCTAAGCGTGACGTGTATCAACCTCCTTTAGACCACTCACCTCTGCATGTGTTGACAGGTTCCTGCTGTCTGTCAAAAGAGATCGGGCTCATATTATGGCAGACAGATCCATCTGCCCTCACATGCTCACAACCTTAAAGAACCTGGCCGCGCACACACTTTTATGCCTTGGTTATAAGAAATTAGAATCAACTTCAAATAATAAACTGAAGAGAGAGAGTATGTCAGCCCCAAAGAGCTGAAGCTACACCGCTCTGGTGCACCCGTCTTCTCATATTAGAGAAGAGCTACAGCAATTAATTGATTCATTTGATTTAAAAAAAAGTTTTGATTCATATCTTTTGGTATATTATAGTCAAAAGTACAATTTGATTGTGTGTTTGTTACATATTGAGGCTATAAATTGTTATTCGATACTTGATTAATCAAACAAACTACTCCAGATGACTTGATTACTAAAATAATCAATAGCTGTAGCATACAGATGTTCACTTGTCCACAAATTTAGTTTGACCGGTCACTTCATTAGATACACCTTTGCACTGCTTGGTTCAGGGCTGCAGGTATCGATTATTAATTTAATTGAATAATCCATCTTTTAAACGATTAAATCAAAGAAATAAAATATAAATACAAGCTTTATTCCAATCGAAATAATCGATTAATTGTTGCAGCCCTAGATAGGTTAGGTTACTTTATTCAGCTATATAATCGAGGGAAATAGTATATGCATGATGCTGTGCATGTGTGAATTAGTCCTTCATGATTTAGTATTTTGTTAGGTTTCTGTCTCTTCTTTTATCCACTTTGTGGACCTGGCCGGAAGATGTGAACATGTGACACAACCAGGAAGTGTTGCGAAGGCTAAACAGTCCCAATTCACGTCGCACCAGCTGCCACTGAAGGACTCCTTCCAGGACCCACGCTTTCTCGACCGCATGAGCTGGGTCCTTGGAACAGGGTATCTACGGGGTCTAAAAAAAAAAAATCTTAATTCAACAATTTAAATTTAAGGCCTTAAAATGTCTGGAATTCCCCCAAAAAATCTATTTACGTTACTTTTATTTAAAAAATGCATAAACTTCAGTCTTGCTTTTAAGTGTTTTGATTTTTGAGGACGCTATAATGTAACTACAAAATGGAACTTAAGTAGGTTACCTGTTCGCAATACGCAGCGGTGTGTTGTTACAGCTTAGCATAGCAGCACAGAAAACTTAACGAAGCCCACAGCAAAGCCAAGGTACTTGCGTAAGATGGGTAAGTTCAATGAATTGTGGCTGTAGAACGATCGATTTAATGCATGCTTGAAACCGGTGAATGGAAACCAGCAAAGTGTTTAGGACCCGGATATGGAGCCATCGAGTAGGAAAGCGTTTGTAAACATTGCAGTGAAAGTGAATGGAATGATGATGTAAAAATAAAAAATCCGGGATATATATATGTGACAAAAGCTGCTAAACGCCACAAACACTTGGACAACTATACAAGGATCAGCTTAATCCCACGCCCAAAGGAGTGTTACTGTATGTGGGGATAATAGCACCAATTGCCAAATGAGCTTAATGAGATGTTAACTACTGAAATCATACTCACACATACTGTACCATAAGCACATGTTAACTTAACTCAGCAGTGGAACTATAAAAAAACATAATTGTCTTATTTCTAACATTTATTCCAATTTCAGGTTAGCTTCTCATGCCTGATCTTTTCTTCAAGTTAATACAGCAACTGACATTAAAAGCTATAAAGTTTGTCTGTTTAATATTTACACTCAGTTTATGGCGGGGTGAGAAAAGCAAGGAAGATTTGCGAATGTCATCTGTCATGCCTAAATAAAAACTAGTTCTTGTTTATTGGCAATATGTTTTCGAAAAATGTATTTATACATACCAGTTACAAAATGAGCTAAGCAAATTTGAATGTTATCCACATTATTCACATCCAAATTCTGTTTGAGGCCTGCAAACCATAATTGCCCGCTTTCTTTTTAGACTATCTCTGTCTGCACGTTCTGCTTTTCACAACAGTGTGCTGATACAGTAGCAGTACTGTAGATATTTTTATCTGTTTGCTCAGTTCTGACAGCCGCAAGAAACACTGCAAGTTACCCATTTAGCTTTAGCAGAGATGCCAACAGTCCCTTTCACAGACAATATATTATTGTGCTTTACTATTGCTGACGTTGTGGTTGTTGTTACATGCAAACACTTGATATGCAAGAAAACACTTCTATGGCAAATCTGAAAAATGGCTGTTATGTTTGCTGATATTTTTTTCAATTAGTTTACAATAGAAAGGTTTCTTGTGTATTTAGTTAAACCATGTTGTTTTCCATTATGAGAGCAGTGAATTAATTCATATATTTGCAATTCTTTCTGGCCCTCTGATTTTCCTTTGTCTTTGGCCTTTTTTGTCTGTATGGATGTGAATTGTTTTAAAGGGGAACTGCACTTTTTTGGGAAATTTGCCTATTGTTCACCATCATTATGAGACAATAACACACGTGTCTTTTTTATTTTAAAGATAAACGCTTGGAAGATGCAGCAAATGGGAGTCACTGTTGTAGCCTTCAAAGCCCTCTAAAACAACTTAAAATCCCTCCATCAACATTTTATATACACTGCTTGTGTGTATATATATGTAGTAACATACATGTTCATAACAATATGTAATATTTACTGTATTTTGGTCATTTTAGTCATTGCCTAATTCTTCGGGGCATTTATTTCCGTTTCCGTAGCAGTGCACGTTCGACAATGTGTGTTCCTACTTCCGGACAAAAAATGTGTGCTTGTGTTTGTTCTAATCATGGCAGACTTTCACAAACAACGAAGACAACTATTTTTAGAGGATTCACAACCTTATCTTTTTGAATCCGAATATATGGAGGATGAACTACTGCTTTTAGAAGCCAGCACGAAGGAAGCGTGAGGCGTTGGAGCAGACGGAAGCTGACAGAAAGTGAATTGAAGCTGCAAAATGTAGAATATGGAGACAAACTATTTCGACATAAATGGCGTGCTTACCCACAATTAACCGGAAAAACGTCCTTGGCCAGCTAGACCAAGGAGACAACTGTCCATCGAGTGAGTCACACTTTATATTGATCATGATACATGCACCACCTCATGCATGTATCATGACAGACCGCATATGCTAGCTGTGTACTAACAAAACATAAAATGTGGGTTAGTACTTTACAGACACTGTAATATAATTGTTCATTGTAGCTGAGATAGGCTCCAGCGACCCCAAAAGGGAATATGCGGTAGAAAATGGATGGATGGATGGATGTTTTTCAGTCAGTACAGATTGGTGTCTGATCGCATTGTGTTGTGTATTACAAACTCAAAAGTGTTTTGTGCTGACGTAGAAGTTAGCATATCTCTTTCCGTAGTTAGCCTCTACGGCTAATACCGTAGCACGCCGATGTGTTAGTACGCTAGAAAAAGCATTCCTCAGTGTTTGCGCTTACAACAAAAATGTTGCTACAGTTTGGTTATTATACAGGTTACGGAATCGTAAATGAAGTATTGACGGTTTTTGAATGCATTTTTAAAGATATTTAGTGGTAGAATTGATTGCTCCCATTAGCTGCATTGCTCGCCACCATGAACGAGCCAATGTTTGTTAGAAAGCAAAAAAAAACAAAACCTTTTTGTCTTGTTTCACGAGGATTGTGAACGATTAGGCAAAATAAAAAATATATATAGTTCCCCTTTTAATTTTTTTTGTCAATATGGTCTTTAAAAAGTCTTAAGTCTTAAATTTGACCTGTGAAACCTGCAGACACCAAATTGGGACAATTGACTGCATTAGGCGCAAACTAATGCTTTTGGTATAACGTAACAAGCGGTATTATTGTAGACCAATCAGCCAGTCAGAGCGTACATTTGTTCAGGTCTCTGATTGGTTGCCTTTTTGACACAAAAAGGACTGTCAAAACTTGCACGAGTGCACAGCAGAAATTTGAGCGAGTGTAGAAAAAAAATCTAAATGAGCAGAGGGGTGAGGTTCACAGAGAGAGGAAGAGAAGGGGTGCTAGCGAGCGCATTCTCAAAACCTCAAAATTAAGACCCAACTGTAACGCCATAGGTCTTGTGGCATTGAATTGCATAAATGTTTCTCATATTTTGGTCATCTCATTTAGGGATAAGATGGGGGCAACATATTAGGAACACATTTCTGTATGACGACCATGTGGGCTTCAACCATATCATACACTAACGAATACCCTTTGTCTTTTCTGAAATGCATCTCTTGCGATGTACCTATTGGTGTGACCAATGACTGTGTAACTACTCATTGACTGGCCTGGCAGCCACCTCTTTTTGTTACAGGTCTGTGATGGCTGAAAATAATGAAAATACTTTCTAACCTGTTTCTAAAACAGACAATGCAACACAAGTCACTTATTTGTATCCTGTATTATTATTATTATACCAGACTTATTAGTAGGAGACCCATATTTTATGTGGTTACTTCCTTGAATGGGACTGTGCATTTAAATTAACGTAGGATTGGAAAGTGGCTGATGCTTGACAGCGTGGCGCCCTGCTATGTCTGCACCTTCATCATTCGGCTCCCTCTGTTTGTCTTTTTGTGGTGCACATGCAGTTGGATGGAACCGTGGATCTGGACGAGAGACGCCTCATCCGTTCAGCCATCCGGGAGTTGAGAAGGAGGGAGATTGAGGACATTGAGGCTGCGCTGGCCAGTAAAAGGTTTCGCCCCACACGACACCAACAGCAGGAGGACAAGGAGAACCAGCACAGGTGAAACCACATATGCACAAACAGAGCACGATTGTCCCAATTCCAAACTGCACCAGCCAAGGTGAAATGGAGATGCTGAGAAAATGCACATAAAGGCAGATGCCGCATTCCCTAGCACACCAGTAGGAAAAGTCTGGAAATGTGAAGTTGCTAAATCGTAAATGGTAACCACAGTAGACTTTCCATTATGTTTTCCTTTTTTATAAAATAGTCTTCATATCGGGTTAAACGTCAGCATTTAAACCATGAGTCTGATAGAAAAGTGCAGGCTGTGTAAGAAGTTTTATCATTACACTTTTTTCCTTATTGGCCCCATTCTTAGCTTAGTCATGGAAAAAAACGTTGCATTCAGGGACACATTTTGGATTTTAGAAGTGGTATGATGCTTGCGTTTAGGGGCATGTCCTGAAGGGATTAGATGCATGATTTGGAGTAATATGAATGGGAAAGAAATTGTTCAATCATTTATTTTTTTGTACGAAATAACGAAATTAACCGAATGAAAATATATAACTTTGATTTTTCAAGATTGCTTTGTGATTTAGTTTGTTTACCTTGTATGTCCTGGCGGGTAATCTAAGCATGTCAGCAAGAACAAAAGATTGATACTTAAGACATTACGCTGCGGTGGCAAACGCACAGCAATGTCCAAAACACACGAAAAAGACAAACACTTGCAACTTCACAATACACAACACACAGATGTTGTGCAAATGCACAGCAATGTACAAAATGCACACAAACCCCCAAAATACATTAATTACATGGAAAACGCAACTTGCTAGGTCAATTAAATATATTTCTTAAAAGTTGAATAAATACTGGAAATGTACATTTTCACTCTGCTAACTTTCTTCTAGGCATCCAGTTGTCCATTTTTTTCTCTCTCTCAGACCTGGCGCCACTAGTAGGCCTATATTTCCTAGGAGCATGCTAGCTTCCGGTTTTATCATACTTCTCCAGTTTTTTTTTTGAGGGGGCGGGGGGTTGTGTGTGTTTTGGATCTCATTGTGCGCTTGCCTCACACTGTCATCACTTGTGAAGTTGTGTATTGACGGTTTGGACACCCCTGTTGGCCTACCAGGAATCTCAAACACAATTACCTTGCAATTTTATTGTGTTAGTGCAAGTCTTAGTCAAAATAACTACCTTTTAAGTAAAGCACGACACTTCTCTTGTTTGGATTTTTTTTGTCTGTTTTGTGTTTGTGATTCATATTGCTGTGTGGAGGCCAAGTCGCTCTTATATCGCAGATGACACATTCTGTCAATTATTTAATCGTCACATTGGCAAGAAGGCAGCCTCAGAAAGCCAATCAATCTTTCCACCTGGCGCTAGTGTTTTACTTGTCTCCATTCAATAGTGTGACATTATTTTTGGACAAGGGAACAAAAACTGCTTTTTGGAAAAAGTGCAGGGGACATGTCCCCCACAACCCTAAATGATTTGCCCGTTGATAGTTTTCCTACTTAAATGTAATTTGAAATGGGAATTTAAAATGTTTAGTTTTAAGAATAAACATGTTTATTCATTCATATGTTTAAGAGGATGAAAATAGCTCTGCAACTAATCACACATTACTTTTCTAAAAAAAAAGAAGGAACGCTCCAGTAAAGACGGCACCACTCTGCAAGCTTTGGATATACTTTTTTTTTTAATCACTCAATTTGGGCCAAAGTGCTCCCTTTTTAAAAACCACAAAATCCATATTTGGCATGTTTGACCTTAAATAGATTAACGCAACAGCAGCTGTCAACCAATAAAATTGCAAGATAAACCCCTTTTTAAAAAGCAAAGTCATTTAATATTAGGTTGCTCTTCATTGCTAAGCAATATTTGACAGCCAAAAGCTTAAAATAAGTTTAAGGTCTACGAAAAATGTTTTTGGGGGCGTAATTTTCAGGTGTTAGTAGGTACATGGTTTCATTTTTCAGCATCTGGTCTGAACCACAGCAAAGATTGAGCCTCCCTGGTTGTGAGGTACTTGCTGAATCCCGTTAAGACCAGTGGCCAGACCTAATCATTTCCATTCACATCTGCTCTTAGATGACTTAGGTTACAAAAACAAAGGTGCCTCACTGAGAAGTGTGCACGTCCACACATTCTAAACCTCCACACACTAAATGCCCAACGCAAGTTAGCTCTTAGTGGTGGAATAATATACTGTATGTGCCCTTTAAATCCTATCAGCCTAAATGCAGGCAAACGTGATGGGAAAACTGAAATAGCATATGAGTAATAGAAAGCAAACCAGAAAACTGCACCCGCAAATGAAAAAGGATGAGGGGTGTCTTTTTCAAACTTTGTGTGTGAGTGGTGCCAAATGTATTCTGCTGCAATATAATTATTTTAATTTATGGAATATGTTTTTTGCATAGCTGAGACAACTTTTGAGTCCTGCTGCCTCATCTAGTCAATGAAACCATATAGTTTGTATTCTGAAGTAGGGACCGTTTAGGATGAACATGTTCTAACTTTTCTGCTATTGCAGGTCAGAATCCAGTGAGGCCTTGGATGTCCTGTCACACAAACTAAAAGCAATCAGAGATGTCGAAGAACTCACCAAGATGGTGAGTGTCGGCACAGGGGCTTGATTTAAATTATGAATGGGCAATATAATGGATTGTCACAATTAATTACATCTTGAGGCAAAGTGAAGGTCATTACTTGACTGCAACCAGCAGAGGCAGCCTCAACTAGTTTGTCGGAAGTGCATTGGAAGTTTAGCTACAGGATGCTATGGGAACTGCTCCTTGCAGCATTATTTAGCTCAATAAGGCACTAAGAGTGCTGAAAGTGTTCCACTATCTATTAAAATACCAAAATAATTTGATACATTTTCACCATAGTCAAAAATATAGCGAGGTACACATTTCTTATTTTAATATATAAACTTGTTATTAACTAATGTCATTTGCCTTTTGCATTTGTAGCTTCGTGCTGCCGCTGAGTACGAGGAAAGGAAGTTGATTAGAGCAGCCATCCGGCAAATTCGAGATGAACAATATCAAGGTGAGTGTGACAGCATCAGTCTTGTTTAGGGCTGGTTATCATGGTCAGTTGCCCAAATTGGTTAGATTTTAATTCGTAAGGTTCTAGATCTATTGGTCACCATTTGATTCGATCTACAAATAAATATTGAAAATGTCTCAAATCTGTTTCAAAATACAAATGTATTTTGTTTTTTCTCTTCACCATAAACAACTTTGGACCGTTGAAACTTTAAGTCTAGAAAGTGCAATTTGAAATAAAGAAAAGACAAGTGAAAGTGTACTTTTATTGCATTCCATTACTGCAAATTGCATTTAATGGGTCATAATGATTTTTTTTTTGCATTTAAAACGCTTCCTTGTGGTTTACATTACATGTTATGGTTGTTTTTTGGTCAAAATATTGCATAGATTATGTTTTACAGACCATCTTCAAGCCGTTTTCTGACCGCCTCTTCGGGATGCGCCGTTTTGTGGGCAGTCCTTTTTTTACGTGCCTAAGTCCTCCTCCCGGCCAAGCCCCTTTTTAATGCATCAGCCTTGTTGTAGTTTTTAGCGCTTCCATATTGAGTCTACTAATGGATTTAGAATGCATGTGCATGTACGAGCCAGTCTGTCCAACAAGAGGATGGAGAAAAATAAAATACTTAGTGACAACGTCAGACTACAATGGCAGACTCAAGAAAAGCTCTTCGGGTAAACCTCTACCATGTATGGCGATATCCGCTGACATCACCAATGTAAAAATTTACAACTGGGGATAATTCCAAACAGTTCATTTGGAGGAAGTATAAAGGAAGGCAAGATTGTTTTATAAATATCTCCGCAATGCCTCCCTGGTTTGATTTCAAATTTTCGGAACTTATGGGGATCCCAATAGGTGAGAAAAGTTGGTTTTGCTTAATACGGCCCTTTTTAAGGTATAGTTTCTTCAAGTGCAAAATAATAATAGTAAATATGTAGGCTATTGTTTTTGGACTCTTACTTCGTTAGCGCAGTCAGACAGGATGTAACACACATCGGTTTGATTGTTATTGTGAAGGCCGGAATTACGCACTTGGTTTTTCTTGCGCACTTGACGACCATGAGACATGCAGAGCGATGACTTTTTTTTTTACCATGTACTGTGCAAAATATACCTCTCGACTACGACTGCTAGGGGTTTGGGAAAAAATCGATTCGAATCGCGATTTTCACGTTGTGCGATTCAGAATCGATTCTCATTTTAAAATTTATTTTTATTTTTATTTATTTTAATTTTTTAAAATTTTTTATTAATCAATCCAACAAAAAAATACACAGCAATACCATAACAATGCAATCCAATTCCAAAACCAAACCCGACCCAGCAACACTCAGAACTGCAATAAACAGAGCAATTGAAAGGAGACACAAACACGACACAGAACAAACCAAAAGTAGTGAAACAAAAATGAATATTATCAACAACAGTATCAATATTAGTTACAATTTCAACATAGCAGTGATTAAAAATCCCTCACTGACATTATCATTAGACATTTATAAAAAGAACAATAGTGTCACAGTGGCTTACACTTGCATCTCATAAGCTTGACAACACACTGTGTCCAATATTTTCACAAAGATAAAATAAGTCATATTTTTGGTTCATTTAATAGTTAAAACAAATTTACATTATTGCAATCAGTTGATAAAATATTGTCCTTTACAATTATAAAAGCTTTTTACAAAAATCTACTACTCTGCTTGCATGTCAGCAGAGTGGGGTAGATCCTGCTGAAATCCTATGTATTGAATGAATAGAGAATCGTTTTGAATCGGGAAAATATCGTTTTTGAATCGAGAATCGCGTTGAATCGAAAAAAATCGATTTTGAATCGAATCGTGACCCCAAGAATCAATATTGAATCGAATCGTGGGACACCCAAAGATTCGCAGCCCTAACGACTGCCATCCTTTCTTTAGTGGTGATATTACGAGACTGTCATTATAATCAATAAAATAACAGTTTTAGACAGATGTTTATGATGTATAATTATAACGTAGTGTGATTCACGATGAGATCGTAAATCTTCCCCAACAAAAGTTATTATAGCTAATATTTTATATCTTCATGATTTGCGTAGGATCGGGTGATATAAAGTTACTGTAGTAAGTGCCTCACTTTTTGTTTTGTCCCGATCGGCTTGTTGTTGGCAGGTACGGTTAGCATAATTAGTGTGACACTGGTGCGTTCCTGTTCTGTCTCCCTGTACAATGTATGCCTGCTCTTGAACGAGTCTGTGCTGAAAATGTAATTTCATACTTTTTAAATACAATGACAATAAAGTGCTATTCTATCCTATCCTGTGTCTACCAAGGGGCGGAGTAATCGACATAATGTCTTGTTAGTCAATCTTGCAACATTTAAAAGATATCGTTCCATAATGAAGAAAATCAATTATTTTGATGTATGACATACACGCCACATTGCATACAAAACATGTACACAATCCTTTATTTGGCTGATGAATATTTCAGAAATGCAAGGTTCTACTACTTTGCGTAGTCAAGTGAATTGTAATATAATAAAATATACATATATATATCAAACTTGATAAATCTTCAAGTCAGTAATATGACTCTGCTTTGCTATGTTGATCTTTTGAGAACATAAATTTCAAGGAAAACCATGTCATGAAGTCAAAAGGTCATCGTAGTTGTAGGTTCAACTCTGCAACTATGGCGAAACAAACATAACAATCTATGATGCCACATCAGATTGTAGATTCCTGCCATTCCTTGCTGCCGTCTAGTGTGTGCAACGCTTCGGCCATTTTGTATCTCTGTGATAATTGGCCTACGTGATGTAAACACAAACACCATCTGTGAGGACACTGCAAACAATTCAACTCCTCTCATCTTTGTTAAATGTTCTTCTCACACCACAAATGAGCAAGATGATGCTATAAATCAATTAGGCTCATGCCACTGTTGTAAATTGTGTCTTTTAGGGATAGTTGAAAGAGTCAAAGTTCCTGGTCGAAGCCTGGAGCCAGAGAGTCGAGAGCCCCAAAGCACTAAGGGGACTGCGGTGAGTACACTTCGATAAAAAAATCAACTTCTTGTAGGAACGCTAAAAGGCTTGCGCCATTAAATAAAAATTAGTTGTCTTGTGACAGGCTCAATTTACAAATGTGAACAGAGTCCTGGCTAATTTGTGAGTGCTGAGTGTTTGGCCACTGAGATTTTGTATGCTGCTGCGGTCAAGTTTGCAGCACACAAGAAGTGTATGAAACAAGCAAACTCTATGTCAAAAGAAACTTGACCCTTAAGGTTTTTACAGTGTGTTGGGAAACTTGACATGTACACGCACATGCACGCAAAGGCACTCACACACACAGACACACACGTATATATAAATAATTTTAAAAAATAACTAGTGTCTCGAATTTCCGACTAGATTTAGAAACTGATTAAATAAAAAAATCGCGATTTAGATGTGAATAGATTTTTAAGGCACCCCAATGGCTAATGTAAATTTTGAAAGTAGATTAGCTTCCTTCATGAAATGTTGTAAATTGTGGCGAAGTCCATTTGCTGCTACACTGACAAAGTAGTTTACTACTTACAGCTGTGTTTGCTAGCTCGTATGGCGATCGATTTTAAAATAAAAACAACTTTCAAAACATGGCAATATTTACGTTGAGTGTCAGTCATTTAATACTGACATGGTTCTTACGGTCGTAAAAATCCTGAAATCTCTTTTAAAATGCAATTTCTAGACCTTGGAAAATTATCTTTTTTCAGGTTTGGAAAAGTCATGGAAATATATCTTAAGTTTCATGAATCCAACCAAAACAATGTGCTGTAACAGGCACGCCCACTAGCTAGCTACTTCTGCTAGCAATGTGACTATGCTGAACATAATCCTGCACAGTGCAGTTTCAATAATACATGGCTTTTTAAAGATAAATACACATTTAGGTTGGCAAAAGACACAAACAGCCAGATTGCAGTAAAATTTAACTGTAGTGAGAACAAGTGTGCTTATGACTTTGTTTTTGGGCTTGCTCTGCACTTTAGAAGATTTACTATTATTAGTGTCCCAACAAACAGCATATATAGTTTAACAAAAGCCAAAGCCACAATATGTTCACCATTTGGATTTATTGCTGAGGCTGTGCACAAACCAAAAGTAAAGCAAAACATGTTGGAACTGAGATATGAGAAGATGTATCTAAGTATACCTGCCTGGAGTTTTTGTTTTTGTTATTGTTTTAGAGAAGCACCATACATTTCAGATGTAAACTTAATTTTACTTAGGATTCAATTAACTTTATTTTAATACAAGAACACATGAGATGGCAGGAAATGTATTACCTGAGGTCCCAGGCCAATTAGTAGCACAAGAACAATAATATGAACATAAAAATGTAGTGTGTGTGTCACGATAATTAGTTTTCAGTTGTCCCATTGAGATATAATTTATTTCGGTCATGGAAATTTATTAAAATGTTTTGGAGAGGTTGTGGTGAAGTCGTGGAAAATCATTGACAAAGTGTACAAACCATGTTACTATAAAAATCGATAATAATTATAAGTACTTACTTGATTTACTTTCTGCTCAGTCTTCTTCGCATAATCCTTGGTTTCAAGCATGGTCGGGACCACACTTAATTTTGAGGGCTACAGTATACACCCCTTGGCACTCAGCCGTTCTCTTAGCCTTCTTTAGAATCGGGAGGCCGAGGGCCAAGATAAAGTGTAGGGAAAATAATTTGGATTCAGCCTAAATGATAGGATTGTTTAGTGTGTTTGATCAACTCTGTTTCCGCTGGAAGACACAATAACTCTTACGCTAGTTGGCCACTTTTGTGCTCCGATCAGATTAGGAAGCCATGACGGCAGGCTGCCGTCACAGGATGCTCCTGCATTCAAGTCTTTTTTGCCTCACTTCCTGTCAGACAGCTGTGTGCAATATCGTGCTGAGGTCGTGAGTAACAGGACGTAGGGGTAGGGGATTGGAAGGTGATAGGTGGGGTTTCAGATTGTCCGACAGACACACACAGACGAGCGGCCCACTTGCTGTGCTCCAGCAGCCTGAAGTCTGCGCCGGAACGTGGATGGGTCCAGAACCAACACAAGCGGCTAGCAGCAGGGCTCCTTCCAGTCACATTACATCAGCGGATCTCTTTGAGCTGCACACAATTGTACCGTGGCAGATGATTTCTCAGCTAGGCCCCCCTCAACAGCCAAACACACACGCACCTTTATCCAATATGTGTGCCACAAGCTTCAAACAAACACAGAGTCATGAAACATCAGAGGGAAAATGCATGGGCTCAGTTAATGGATTAATGCACGTGTAACTCTAACCAAAAACAGGAACCATTAGACATTAATAACCATTTCAAATGGCATGGCTGAGTTGCAGAAGAAGTTTCCCTTTGCTCATTTGTAGAAACCACATGTTGACAGCATATAAAACCTTAACTATATGTTTGTAGCGCTCAGAAATTTAAGCATAAGGCTGCGTAATTGAAGTCAGCAGAGCACTTCCCCAGATGAAGGTGTCAAGAAATTCCCTTGTTGTTGAACAAATGTCAAAGCAACAGATAAAGGTGTTATTTAAAATAGTTTATATCTCCCGGGACATATTTTTCTGAACAAAATGTGATTTATAGGGGACCTATTCTATAAAACCAACTTTTCTTATCTGTTGGTACCTGCTGTGTATTTGGGATCTGCATAAGTCCCGAACATTTGAAATCAAACGGTGGAGGCATTGCAGAGATATTTATAAAACAATCTTGCCTTCCTTCATACCTCCACTAAAAGAGCCGTTTGGATTTTGCTCTGTCCTGTGACGTCTTTCACACCAGAGACGTCAGCAGATTATCTATGTATAGTATAAATTTACCCAAAGTACATTTTTGCGACAGTCAGCCATTGTAGTCTGCGGTGTAGTCAATAAGCTCCTGTTTTTTTTTTTTTGTTGCTATCCTCTTGTTGTGGGGCAGACTGGCTCGTACGCGCACATGCATCCTCCGCTGTTGCCATTTCTGATACAAATTAGCGTATAGTTTGAACTTCTGTCAGTAGACCCCATATGGAAGCACTAAAATCTACAACATGGATGACGGGGAGAATGTGTTGTCGAAGTGGAGGCATGTAAATAAGACCACAAAACTGTGCATTCTTTATTGATGGTTAGAAAGTGGCTTAAAAATGGTGTGTAAAACATAATCAGTGCAACGTTTTCACCAAAGAACCACAATGAAGTGTTTTAAATGTAGAAAAAAGACCCCTAATGTTGCCCTTCAGAATAAGTTGAACTCACCGTGAAGGTTAAGTTGTTTACCTGTTTGATATTTTAATTTATTTCCTTCCATTTCATTTGGACTCATTTCTATCGTATATGTATAACCTTGCAAGTAAATATCTTGCTTGCATGTAAATATGACACTTTAGGCAAAAATAAGGTTAAAACAAAGGCAGTGTGTCAGAAGTTAATGTGTCAACCAGGCAACCCATTAACCTGTGTGTGTATTGGGAGAGGGTGTTGGGGGTCGCATCCCTGTGGAGACAGAAAGGGTGGTAGGGGAAGTTGAGGGAGTGGCTTGTTTGTGTTTGTGTGTGTGTGTGTGTGTGTGTGTGTGTGTGTGTGTATGTGTGTGTATGTGTGTGTATGTGTGTGTATGTGTGTGTATGTCTGTGTCTCTGTGTGTGTGTGTGTGTGTGTGTGTGTGTGTGTGTGTGTGTGTGTGTGTGTGTGTGTGTGTGTGTGTGTGTGTGTGTGTGTGTGTGTGTGTGTGTGTGTGTGTGTGTGTGTGTGTGTGTGTGTGTGTGTGTGTGTGTGTGTGTGTGTGTGTGTGTGTGTGTGTGTGTGGCAGTTAGCGGACGTCCTGACTTCAGAGGGTTAAGAGAGAGAGGGAGGCGGTTCGGTCTTAAGAGGTAAATGTCAGTCTTCTTTTCTCCAGATGTGTGTCACACACACAAGTGCTCACTGGCTTTTTTTCCCCTACGCTGAAAAACACAATTAGGGAACTTAACTGATCTTTTTTTTAATTCCCGACTGAAGAATGGCAAGCTCTGGTTACTGTTCAGGTTTGTGATCAATTTTTTCCGTTTTGACAGCTCAAATCTCAGTCTGTACCTATTTTTATATTCTTCTTCTTCTTCTTGACCCATGTTAATTCAATGATATACTACTGAATTATTACTTTCCATCCTTTTAGTGACATCAGCCTGTTTTTAGATAGATATTGAGTTTTTAACCTGGGGTTCAAAGATAAGGTTTACCAGATTAGAAATGCCACGATTTAAATGTGTGCAGTTATTCACACAATGACTTATTCTCTGGCTAAAATTAGCATTTTTATTTGGTGAATGATTATCGTATAGCTAGAAATGACACAGAGACAAAGACTAAGATGTGTTAAAGGATATTCATAATGTTCTTTATTTGTTTTTGTCAATATGAGCAATTAGAGTAAAATGCTCTTCATTATGATACATTATTGTGATCCTGTTAGAATGCTGCAAACATTGTTTTTTCTAAAGTCTCAGGATTGAGTATTTTGTGTGTGTCATTTTCATACAAAAGATAAGCTCAAAATTCTACCAAGATGAGTAATGTTGATATTATAGTGATTCCTCAAAGTGTAATATTGCTTGCAGGTTGTGTTTTTAATGCCTTCTCTTTGACCTTGGGCATATACATTTTGCCGGGTTTCTTGAAGATGTTTGTTAAAAAAAAATGTCTGTTAAAAAAAAATGTCTAAAAGCAGCAGGAAAATTCAGAACCTTATTATTGCAGCAGGTACATTGTCTGATCCTATAAACATGTCACAAGAAGAAGAAACATTGCAAAAGCTTGCGATAAGGAGCAGCAAGTAACAACAATTTCTTTTGTGGCTTCCCTCGTCTGTTAGTTGCAGACATGATTGCTGCTTTGGATGTGGGCATACAGGTATAGTGTAGGACGGCAGTGATGCAAAGCCGCCAGGTTCCGTATAAATAAATAAATGATAAATGGGTTGTACTTGTATAGCGCTTTTCTACCTTCAAGGTACTCAAAGCGCTTTGACAGTATTTCCACATTTACCCATTCACACACACATTCACACACTGATGGTGGGAGCTGCCATGCAAGGCGCTACCAGCAGCCATCAGAGGCAAAGGGTGAAGTGTCTTGCCCAAGGACACAACAGATGTGACTAGGATGGTAGAAGGTGGGAATTGAACCCCAGTAACCAGCAACACTCCGATTGCTGGCACAGCCACTCTACCAACTTCGCCACGCCGTCCCTTTGTATCCCTTTTTACATGAAGGCATGGAACACTGATGCAAATTCAATGGATCTCCAGTATGTTAATCCATATGTCTAGAGGTGTTACTCTCAGTATTGGCAGTTTCTCAGCTGGACTGGTTTTTGTCTGGTTTTGCTTTTTTTTTTTTTAAATTCCGGATGAACGAGGCCTGCTGTGGTCGCGCAAGAAGATAGTCCCCATTTTTGTGGTCATGGCTATGAACTTTGGTAATGATAGTCTTTTGACGCAAACGGTTTCCTGCGGCCAAGCAAGGATGAGCGTTTTATAGGAGTGTGGCTTTGCGCTGGTGTCGCTGTTGACTCTTTCTGTCTGGACCAGCAGGAAGCCGCTAATGACAGCATGGCGACAGCAGCAGGTCTCCATCTTCCTTCTTTTTGTCCCCTTCCCCTCTGCCTCAGTGTACGTGAGAAACGTGTTCCCAGTGGTTAAGTGGGAGCTGTGAACTGATGGCCACCGCTCCAACAGGCAGGCGAGGAAAGACTCGTTCTCTCTAATTGTGTTTATAGCTCAAACACAATTATCTCCCCCTGTGGGTCCCAAGTAGGTCTACTCACGTGGAGCGCGCCCTTTGTGTGTGACCTTTCCTATTATTATTTGCCACAGTCTTTTAGTCTTTTGTGTCATGGCAAAAGTCCCATTTGTATCCTTCCAAGCTTGTCAGACTCTCCAATCACTCATTAAAGGAGCATTCCAGAGTATTCCCACAATACCTTGCTCTGGAACAGTGAGTATTTGCTATTGTCTTAAAGCGTTTTGCTTGGTGACTTGATATTTTTTTTCCGCTTATAGGAAAAAGTTAAATGGGGAAAAAAATGACAAGCAGCATCTTCTTTTTCCATTTACTTGGCCATGTGTTTTGCAATTTTCCACAATACTTCTTTTAGAAATCTAACAATATAATCAACAATATAATCTCAAATGAATTTGAATTAAAAAAAATCTGAGCTCATGGACACGTTGTAGCTTTTGACACATTTAATAATGTGTGATTGTTGATTACATTAATATTCACCTTTCTTATCTGTTGACGTTTTGTATGAGTTTGTTCCTGCGCTCCATAATCTCCTCAATGTGGGTAAAATGACGCAATGGAAAGCTTCTTACTTGTTAAAGTACCAATGATTGTCACACACACACACTAGGTGTGGCGAAATTATTCTCTGCATTTGACCCATCACCCTTGATCACCCCCTGGGAGTGTTTTAAACATATTTTATTTGTTTGCATATGTATCGATGTATCGTTTCTCATCACACAGCGGCTGGATTAAAAAACATTTATGATATGACCATGACTGTAATTAGGGATGGATACTTTTCACATTTGAATATATATATAGCACCAATTCCCGTTACCTGGGAATCTATACCGGTACTCAACATTACCGCTTTCTTGGTTCATGTGCTTATAAATGTTAGCTTGTTTAATAATAAAAAAATATTTTTAATTGAATATTTACCAGTGAGCTGATAATAACTATGCTGTCCAGTTATTATATCTTTATCATACTCTTCTGAGTATCATTTGCATGTATTATGTAGTAGACTTGCATGCAATTGCAAGATGTTAGATAGGCTCCAGCACTCCCCGCGACCCCGAACGGGACAAGCGGTAGAAAATGAATGAATGAATGGATGGATGGATAGATGGCACTCATGTATAGACTACAGTATAATGATAAATAAATGTATGTATGTATGTTGCTTAGTCGGGGAGTAGTCTTTGCCATTAAGCTGAAGCTAGTCTTTTGTTGCGCCCTCAAAGTAAGAATTGCATTTATTACTCACCAGCTGTTTGATTATAAAGTGCATTTTAGTAGTAGTTTGGATTACCAAGCTTGGAGGTGTTAAAATAGCCATGTATAATTGCTATCGCTAGATAGTAGCATGTCTATGGCAGATCTAATGTAAATTAGCATCGAGCTTGCGTATTTTGAAAAGTGAAGCATTGGAGTATGTTGGAGTGTTTTCCATCAATTTGGGAAATTGTAACATTACTTCGAGCACAAGTGTCAAACTGAAGTTCTGGGTGCCATATCTGGCCCGCCACATCATTTTATGTGGCCCATGAAAGCCTGGAATTAATATGCTTCTTTTCTTTCTAAATGTAGTCAACTTTCTATTTTGACAGAAAAAAAATACATGTACTGCATGCAATTTCATATTTTATTTTTTTAATCTAATATTGCAACATATATTATCATACATTCCAAAAAAAATTTTGTTAAAGTACTTAAATATATCTTAATTTTAAAGCAAGTTATCCATGAAATTGTACACTGTAAAAGTTATTTTTCGGTAAAAAACTGATAGCTCAGTTGCCAGAATTTTACCGTAAAACAAAAATTGTGGTGTTGTTTTTTCATTTACAGTAATACTGTAGATTTTACAATAAAAACAGTGGTACTGTTTCCCATTTACAGTATATTGTTAAAAAAACAAACATACATTTTACAGTAAAATTTTGGCTACTGAACTGTCTGTTTTTTACTTTAAAATCTAAAAATATATCACAATAAATAATTGTGTAATGAGGCAGTTTATATTTATATATTATTCACTGTTACAATTGGCCCTCTGAGGGCAGCCATAACTGCGATGTGGCCCTCGAAGAAAACAAGTTTGACACTCCTGACCTAGAGGCAGTTTGACTGAGTCCAATCTGAATATTGCTTGAGTGATTGTTTGGGCCAACCAAATCTGCAACCAGACGTGACATCTTGTACAACAAAGGTATTGAAATATGGAACCGTTCGATTTTACTTTCCAGGTAGTAACGACGGAATCGATGCCTATAAAAGTACCAAATTTGGCACCCAAATCTTGCCTCTTTACACACTGGTTTGTTTGTGTATGTCTGAGCGCATTTGTGTGTGCTTTCATTCTTTGCTTCAAAGATTTTCAATTTAAAATTTTTATGATCCATTGTCAGACTTTACCCAACAACTTTTTAAAGCCTGATAAGGTGTTTAAATTCACAAATTCAACTGCACATCCAAAGTGTTTTAACTATTTAGAACTATTTGTTTTTTAAACTTGGGGGCAACTGTTTTCATGCACTGCCCTAGAGGGGTCATATTCATGCAGCTGATGCTCCTATGGAGTAGCTCAAGTTGAAACACCTGAGGTTTGACCTTAGTGCATGCATCAACAGTACATTGTTGTGCCCACAGTCGTCCTCCATTCCTGTACTTAAAACTACAATCCTGCTGCTAGTCCTTTTGTAAATTTGCTCTAAATAACGACGACAAACCTACAGGATTTGTTGCCTTATGTCAGCAGGAAGTACTTAAATCAAGCCACTTATAAAGTGTATAGTACAATCTTGAGTTGTCACCAAATGCTTACGGTGCATCTTCTCTATTCAGAGCCTGTAGCAGGGGAAATACAGTAAAAAGTGCATTTCGTCTGCCAGCTGGAAAAGCATGTTGCACAGCATGGCTCTGTCTCCAAGCAGAGAATTTGACCTGTAACTGCAATCAGCTGACCTCAAACATGACATGTTTTTGAGATTGACCTAATGGTTTTACCGGTTTGTATTTTTTTCACAGCAGAGAGAGCAGGAGAGTCAATTTGAACAAGATCACATCAAATCTCAAATCCGGGAGTTGCGTGACCACCAGACAAACCAAAGCAGAGAGCTACAGAGACTAGGTGAGAACCACTTCCCTTTAAATAGGAAACACCCTGACGCTCAAATCGCTTTTCCACATGCCACACGTTTGGGATTGTTGCGATACAAAAGCTTGTGTACGCTGTAAACATTCACTTGAAGGTCAAATTCAGACATAACTGGAGGCAAACACTGACCACCTCTGTGCAATGAACCGGTGGCTGGATTCAGCAAACTTAACGCAACTTCCTCTGAAGCGCTTGTTAATCCAGCCGGCTGTAGGAGCTTTTTCTTCTGAGGTGGCAGTCAAAAAGTCATATTCTTTCAAACTCTTTAAGCCCCTTCATGCAAGTTTATTAACTGTGTGAAGGCCCTTAAACCAACGGCTTAAATCCTTTAGCTTCTTAAGTGTGAAGTCTTTTCATTACCCGCTGTTACTGAGGCCTTTTATAAAGGGCATGAATGTAAGCCTTCAAGGGGGAATGAATTGATTTCCTTTATTTGAATACCGTATTTTCCGCACCATAAGGCGCCCCGTGTTATTAGCCGCACGTTTAATGAACGGCATATTTCAAAACTTTGTTTACCTGTTAGCCGCCCCGTGCTATTAGCCGCACCTACGCTACGCTAAAGGGAATGTCAACAAAACAGTCAGATAGGTCAGTCAAACATTAATAATATATTACAAACCAGCGTTCTAACAACTCTGTTCACTCCCAAAATGTAATGTGCAAATGTGCAATCACAAAAATAGTAACACTCAAAATAGTGCAGAGCAATAGCAACATCAATAACTCAACGTTGCTCATACGTTAGTGTCACACAACACACAAAATAAACATTTAAAGCTCACTTTCTGAAGTTATTACTCATCTACAAATCCCTCGAATTATTCTTCTTCGGTGTGCTTCACTTGTTTTTTGACACCATCTGTGATGTGGACGCGCATGCAGTCGTAGATCAACAGGAACGGCGCTGCGTGAAAAAAGTCACCCGGTGTCTTCGCGTAAACGTCTATCAACCACTCGCTCATCTTTTCTTCATCCATCCATCCCTTCGAGTTAGCTTTTATGATGACGCCGGCTGGAAAGTTCTCTTTTGGCAAGGTCTTCCTTTTGAATATCACCGTGGGTGGAAGTTTCTGGCCGTTAGCATGGCAAGCTAGAACCACAGTAGGACGACTTCTCATTCCCTGTGGTGCGAATATTCACCGTACGTGCTCCCGTTGTATCCACAGTGCGGTTCACATGAATATCAAAAGCCAGTGGAACCTTGTACGCGTGTCTCTTAGTAGGAGACATTTTGTTGTCTTTACAGAAAAACAAATGAAATTAAATATCCGCGAGCTTCTTCTTCTCCGGGGGCGGGTGCTCACCTTGGCGGTTGCTTACAGTAGAAGAAGAAGCGCTTCCTCTTCTATGGGGCGGTTGCTTACCGTAGAAGAAGAAGCGCTTCCTCTTTTACGGGGAAAAAAGATGGCGACTGTTTACCGTAGTTGCGAGACCTAAACCTTATGAAAATAAATATGAATATTAATCCATATATAAGGCGCACCGGGTTATTAGCCGCACTGTCTGCTTTTGACAAAAATTGTGGTTTTTAGGTGCGGCTTATGGTGCGGAAAATACGGTACTTTGCTGACCTGATCATTAATAGCTTGTTATGCCTTGTTAGCAAGTAATACATGTCTTAACCACATCGATAGCTTGTCACACAATCACTCCCCATATTCAGCATCATGATTGCTGGGAAAATGATTATTCTTACACAATTTAAAGTCCACTCTGTTGCCATAATTTTATTATGTATGGCTCGGTCCACTCAGCCTCTAAAGTCTTTTGGACCTGGACTTTGGCGATGGGTTTATGGGAACCAGTAGAGAAAAACCCAGCAACCACACCTCAGCTAAATAAAGCTGATCCCATAACAGGACCACTGCTCGCTTCATGTGGCATAGCATATCTGCCAGTTTTCGTAATCTATTCCTGCTTTATAATTTAAGATAGGGTGAAGCTTGGGTCAACAAAAAGACCACCGGTGAAAAGCACTTGTCAACAAAGACAGAGGACATTATGTGGTTGTGACAGGACTGAGTAGGCAGTGTGAGCTTGTGGTTTTTCTAGTGGGTTCGTTGTCCTTTTTTAGGAGTGAAAGTATGTGAAAATGAGAGATGAGCTTGTTAGAAGTGCATTCTTTGTGATTGTCAACATTTGCAAAAACACATTCTTCCGCCTTTCAGACCTAAAAAAAGAGTTTCTATTTACAAGCTTTAAGTATACAACCATATGTTCAGTCATACTGCACTCGGCAGCAACTGTAATTGGCAAGGGTGTGATTTAGAAAATGAAATGTTTGTACAGACTATGAGATGATTTTGTATACTTTTCTGACATGACCACTTAGAAACATGAGGTTGTGCCCATAGATGACAGCGTACCGTCTTACCTCCTTATGAGTCTGAGTATTCTTAGTTGTTCTCCAGAGACTTTGGTGTCTAATTCTGGAAGGGTTCCCAGGTTTCAAATGAAACCACTCCCCACACTATCCAAAAGGATCTTAATTGATCTCTTGTAATAAAGACACAAATTAACCTCCATAACCCTGCAGTCTACGGTAAAATTGTCCTTGTGTGACCTCAAGGAAAAGCTACCGATTCTTAAATATGGCAATGGATTGTTAAAACATTAGAGCATCAGTACATGGAATTAATCCTCATAAGCAAGATCAGTCAAAATAGCGTTGACACACTCCACTATGACAAATGCTTGCTTGCATTGGCTCATTGCTTTAGTGAGAAAGACTCCTTGTTGAGCTATTGAGACTTAACCCCTCCTCCCCAACATGTACACACACTGGGTGCAGTTCAAGTGATTTTGGTGCTAATTTCAAGCAAAATGCAAAGCTGTCATTATACAGAAGCAGTGGGGATTTTCCCAGACTTTGTTGCAAAATGTACTAGACTTTTTTCCCCTGTGGCAAAATGTGAGACTTTGGAAGGTAAGCAACATTCTTGGGTTCTTAACTTTCAATTGCAGAGTAACACAGCAGATTATATTATACACAATAACTTCTGACATTTATCGGGGTATTTATATTACCACATGTTAATGTAGTAGCAATTGTGTTTGGCAACATGCTTTTTTTTTCTTTTTCTTTTTTTTTAAATGGAGGGATGCAAATTCTGAATGAGCATCAAGTGGTGGACACGCAAGTCATTTTATAACATTTCGGTAGAAAAACAATCTTGGATTTTCACTTTTGTCTAAAACCACAAAAAATAGGTGTGTTCTTTCTTAGCCCAAACAACCGTAGTATCTCCTGTGGAGGTAAGATCAGTTGCTGGATAACTTTGATAACTTGAAAATATCCAAGTGATCTGATCTGCTTACCTTATCTACGGTATGTGCACAGCTTCAGATATCCCCCAATAAAACGCACTGTTGTGTGCTTGGAAGTAGAACGAAAGGATATGGGCACTGCTGTGTTGTTTGGAGTGTGGTTTCCTGAGGAGAGTGGCATCAGTGAAGGAGTTTTTGTCTCTATCTCACTCCACTTCCTCCTCCATGTCTTGCTTGCCACCTTTTACTGCACCACATGCTTATTTAGTCTTCCACAGCTAATGGACGGACATCTAACAAATCTCATTCAGGAATTAAAGGCTAGTCTGGAGGAAATGACAACATCCCTTCATGTCTCCTTTTTGTTCCTGAGTGATATTTTCTGGCCGCTCTCTGAGCTGCGGGTCTGTGGAAGTATTTTGCTTCTCCTCTTTTCATTCACCTAATCACCACTTGTTGCTTTTCTTCTCAGTTAAACCCAAGAAGCAGTTATTTGCATCCCTCATCTTCTGTGTTACAGGCTCCAAATCAGGCATGGTTCTGGTTTTAGATCACCTGGTGAAGGCAGACAGCTCTGGACCTCTACTGATCCAGCCACAGAGAGAAGAAGTGGCTCCAGAGCCTGATCTAGTCCTGTCCCAAAGGCAGAGATCTGATTCTGCAGCTTCAGACTGCAGCGTGGCTTCAATGCTTTCCAGGTCTAATATGGATTCTCTGACCACAGAAAATAGCCTGGGTTCGACCTACAGACCACGTTTGGACTCTGGAGCTTCTGACAGGAGCCAGGGCTCCTCTCAACGCAGCCGACAAGACTCTGGGGCATCAGAACATAGCATTCCCTCCCAGTCTCACATCAGTCACAGACTAAGCTCAGATGTCTCAGATTATGGTATCGGACTCCCTTTAGGTTCTGGAGCTTCTGAAAGCTTGAGAAAGAGAAATGATTCAGTTGCTTCTGACCAAAGTGTGAGTATGTCTTCTGAGGAGAGGTGTCCAACTGACGGAGGGGAGGTGGACACAATCACAATCTCAGCTCACAGTACCGACTATGAAACCGAGAGCAGAGTCCAGGGTCTAACCAACTTTAAGGCCGAGCCCGACCAGGATCTTCCAGATGGGTCTGTCTTATCTCGTAGAATTCCTGGAAGTGGCCCAGTCAATGGTACTGCTGAGGGAAAACACAACTCTCTGAGACAAAAGGTAAACTACATACTGTATTTTCACTTGTCAGTTGCTGGTCAATGAAAAAACAAACCGAATAATATGTCATAACGTCACCGGACTTCACATCTTCTCTTAAAACAACTCCGCAAAAACTTCCATTTGAAGTAAAAAAATGTGCAAAAAACCTAGACCATTGTTAAAATAAAATAAAAATAAAGATTTAAGTTGATTTTGTTAATATTAAACATGCTAATGCCTCATCAATTAACATTTAAGATGAAGGAGGTTGTTTCAATGTGTCAAATTATTTTTAAATGGAACAGTTCTTAAACTCCTCCACTAGAGGGGGCTGTGGAGTGCTGGAACCTCTATAGCTTCGGCGCTGGCTTTCTTTTTTCCCCTGACACATTCCGGTCTTATTTGACACCCAGGTCACATTGGCATTCATAAACACGTGGAGATGCGATCCTACTGTTTGCTGTTAACTTTTGTTGCTAGGCTACAAGAACAAACACATGTGCACCTGAGTGTCTCTGCTTCCTGTCAGCAGCGTGTTAGCCTCACCTGCTGTCAGAAAAGAGCAAACATTGTTCAGTTTCTCTTAATCCCAAAGCACAGAGCAGACAAAGACTCCACATTGCAGAATCGGCAGTGTTAACTGTTTGCTCTCATACTGAGCGTCCATGACTACATGGTATGACTCCTCTACATGTGTTAACTGTAGCCCAGTCCTGACTCCTTTTACTGTCCCCTTCATATAGGCTGATGTTCAGCTGGCTGAATGTAATGTAAACACTGCCAAAAAAAGAACAGCGGCCCATGGCTTTACTCCAAACCCTAATATTACACAATCAAAACACTAGCAGTTAATTCTGTACTGTATTTACTTACGATTTGTGTGAAGTTGTCACCACAATGATGAATCCATGGCAACTGCAAAGTCTTTTAAATGCGACACCCTGCCATTGGTACTTGATGTTTGTCAATCCAGTGATGATTGATAATTGTGTTGTGTTTTTGGTTGCCTCCATTTAGATAACAGCAGACGATGTGACCCTCACTCATAACAAGACGGAGGATGCTGGTAAGAAATAAAAACTACTCCGTCAATATGATAGCAGCTGTGTCATTAGCCATTGTGAATGTCTTTATACATAAAAGGGACGGTAGGATGGAGACTGTTTTCTTGTCCAAAAACAGGCCTTGTATCAAAGATTCTGCCATTCCTTACATGAAAATAATAATCTTTGATTAACTCTGTGACACAAGTATTTATGTGGAGACAAACATTTTTGCAGCAAATTCCTAATAACATTAATGCTCCTGTTTTATAGAGTAACTTGGACCACTGTAAACACTGGCAGATCCTTGCTTTGACATTTTAACCTGGCTGGGAAACTTAGAACACCGGGGTCTAATCTTGTAATTTACATAACTGAGGAGTTCTTCAAGGCAACCAAAGTACGAGGTGGCTAACCATGCAGCTAAAAGGAGTCATATATTGCGCCCATAAAGCCCTCTAAAAACATCCAAAAACCGCCAACAATAGTTCATTTACATCTCGTGACCTGAATATTAGCCATGTATTAGCAATATTGTTATTATATTACGGCGTGACTCAGATTGTAAAGCGGCCGTGCCAGCACTTTGAGGGTTCCAGGTTCGATCCCAGCTTCTGCCATCTTAGTCTCGTCCGTTGTGTCCTTGGGCAAGGCACTTCACCCTTGCTCCTGATGGGTCGTGGTTAGGGCCTTGCATGGCAGCTCCTGCCATCAGTGTGTGAATGTGGAAATAGCGTTCAAGCGCTTTGAGTACCTCGAAGGTAGAAAAGCGCTATACAAGTTTTACCCATTTACCATAAGCGTAACGCAGACAAACTACTTTTAGTGGCGCTGTGATCCCAGAGAGCTAACTAGCTTATGCAGCTACAGTGTTGACATACTGAGCCGGTGAGCTGCTGCATCGCCTCTGAGCTGCTGCATCGCCTCTGAGCTGCTGCATCGCCTCTGAGCTGCTGCATCGCCTCTGAGCTGGTAAAATTATGATTAATTTATCTCAGCGGAAAGACATAAACATCCCATTGGGATCACAGTGAGAGCAGACATGGTACAGTAAGTAGGTGATTTTTTAAATTATGTTCATAGTTTGTACTTCTTGTTTAGCACTTAGCAATACTGCTACATGACGATTAGTGTTTTACTAAAGCTGGATCTGTTTAGCATGCAGCTTCTACATTTTGTAAATCATCCTCTGTATATTCAGGCACAAAAATATAAGGTTCTTAATTATCATGTCCTAAAGTAGTCTTTGATGACTCCCATGAATTCTGTCATGATTCGTTAGGATGTTGAAGGGAGAAGCGAACATTGTGATGGGTATGTGAAATTGATAAGGCGCCTTATGCTTTCAATGACCAAAATACGTAAATGTTACATTATAAGTATTGTGCCTGCTACTACATTACATATGATTACAGCATGTATATAAAACGTTGGAGGTTTTTTTAGAGTGCATAATAGGCGGAATAAAGCGACTCCCATTGCCTCCTTTGTTAGCTGACTTTTGCTAAAGTTTATTTACGTGTTTGAATGCATAAAAAAAGAAAACATATGTTCTTGTCTAGCACAAGGATTTAGGCAAAATTCCCCCAAAAATGTTGTTCCTCTTTAAGTCCTTTCTTCGAAGTTTCAATTTTATGTAACTAATTTGTTGCTGTAGCTTGTTTACTTCAGATGCACTCAATAGTCATATGTTGAACTTTTTTAGTTATACTAGTAGTGCTCCTCAAGGTTACATTTTAGGTCCTCTCTTTTTCATTATTTAGTGGCCCGCAGGTTAAAAAAACCTGTGAGACAAACCATTTTTTGCAGCAGATTCTTAAACAGTAGAGTGCTGTCATAGAGATTATCTATGACTAGCTTTTTTGCAGAAAGTCCTTTTTATGAAAAGAAAAAAAGAGTACTCTTGCCCCCCGCCTCGCCCCCTCCCGCTTTCTGCACATATAGCCCCCAAAACAATTTATTTGATCCTGCAATACAGTATTGTTAAACTGATATTTGTCTAACAATGTCATCAAAATCAAACAGTAGCCTTTTGAATGTTGTATGAAGTAAAATAAAACTGTTTGAACCAAACATAGATGTAAGAGTTTTATGGAGCATTTGAGGTAGAGGTGGAGAGCATGACAGAGGAAAGTGTGCTTAATTCAGATGATCATATTTCAGCTGACCTCTGTCATTGTGTTAACAGCACCTGAAAAGAAAGATGTTGAGCTGGACCAGGCCAAGCGCACAAACTCTGTACGCGATCGGATGCGCAAGTTCAACGAGCCCAGTCAGAACGTAAATGTCCCTGCTTTGAAGAAGGGTCCACTAAGCAGCATTGGCCAGACAAACTTCTCCAGAGCTGCGCAATTGTTTACACCCACTGCCACATCCCTCAACTCTTCTGGCGACAGGCCAGCGTGGGTGCGCATGGACTCAGCAGCTCACACCTCTCTCGCATCCAAGAGTCAGGCCGCACCTCATTTGAGAGGCGTGGCTAGCAAACCTCTGTCTTCAGCTGGCCAATCCCAGGAATCCATGGGTGGTACAAACAATGTGACTGAGAAAAGTGGGCCTGTCTTGAGCGATTCAAAGGACAACAGGACCCCAGGGAGAGCAGCTGGACAGGAGTGCACCCAAGAAGAGGCCGACACAGACATGAAGACTTTCCTCACTATTGAGATCAAAGATGGGCGCAGCAGCTCCTCGCCTACGTCCACCCACAGGGGCGCCGTTGTCCCCATCACCAACATGACACCACGCATCAATGCGAGTGCTCTGGGGCAGAGAACAGGTAGGGCCTTTTAGAAACCCCATCACTGCACTCGCTAATACATGTTTTTAGTAGGGCTAGTAAAAATAACAATTTAACTCATGTGATTAATCACAAAAAATTATTGCATTAATCGTGAATCTACAAAGATTAGTCACACAATGAATTTTGACTGTACATGCTACTGTACATGTTGTGTTCAAATATCAGGGTCTTGTTTAAGGTTAACTTGAATAATACAAGTAATATGTGATTCATCATCATTAGTTCAAATGCAAAACTGTGATTAATCAGATTTTTTTTTTTAAATGACAGCAATAGTCTAAACTAGACTATTATGTTTTGGTGAGCTATGAATCAACCCTAAGTTCCCACCAGAACCCGGTACATGTATGAAGCAAAAGTCACCAGAATTTGTCACCAGTGAGATGATGATGACAAAGCTTTTTGTCATGCTACTGCATATACATAATCTTGCTTGTTCTGAAGGGTCCTTGTTATACAGAGGGCTTTTGAGTGGGTGAGGTCAGTAGTTCACCACAGAGTAAATCAGGACAAAGGACACAACAACTGTCCTTCTCAGACCAGAATGGACAGTACTATAGAACCAGCTTTGTGGACCAACACAGTGCACTGGCTTGTCTGCTATGTGATTTACTTTCAAAGTTAAATTTCAGGGTTGAGACCAAGGTTGACTATTTACTTACGGTCCAGTGCATGTCAAATAGTCTTTCTCATTCCCTAGTTGATTTCTTCAGCTTAACCCCATTTTGGGATGCACTATACACTTAGGTTTCTTTTCAAAGCTAATGATGCTAAACCATAGAGATGAGTCATTGAAACCACATTCAATATTTAACTACAGTGTATTTCCTGATATAACATGTTAAAATCCAGCATAAACATTAATGGAATCTTATATCCTACGATGGATTAGTGTAGCAGCATGTATGTGTGTTTTAAAAGCATCACTGAAACAACAGCTATTAGTCTGTCCAAATAACAAATCACATAGAAGTTGTATTTTATTCTGCCATCCATGACCACCAACAAACACCTGTGTTAATTATTCTTGCTTACCTCATTCAGGACACATTCCGATGTCCCAGCTTGCTGCTTCACGAGGGGCACATATATGTTTGGAGGGTTTTTTGTTTGATTTGATTTTTATTAAGGATTCCCATTAGCTGGTTGCCACAACAACCCGCCAGTCTTCTTGGGGTCCACAAACTCAATACAATTACAAGTAAAAGCATATAATTATAACTGCACACTACAGAAACAAATAAAAATCATCAACAAGCAAACAATTAACAGTCTCAGAATATTAGTTACCATATAAATATAACTTCACAATACAAAACCAAACAAAAATCATCAAAAGCAAACTAATTGACAGACTCAGAGAAAATATTAGTTTCCTTTTTAAAAACCTGTTTACTTCCAATACGGGTGAGAATTCGAGGCAGGTTATTCCAGAGCGATACAGATCTATAAATAAAAGATTTCCGTAATGCATTCTTCCTCGGACGAGGGAGTACAAAATGACCCTCACTAGACGCCCTGGTTTTATTATTATGCATAGTGCTACTGTAAACTTTTTGGGCCATGATAAAAGCAGGAGTTTTACTACTGGTTACTGATTTGAACAATATTAGAGTATTAGCTGACAACCTGTTCTGCACTGTTGGCCAGGAAAGAGAAGCATGCATTTGGTTAACATTGGTTCTTAGTGAACAACCCAGAACCAGCCGTGCTGCCCTATTCTGGACAATCTGGAGCTTACTGATCTCACCA
Source organism: Entelurus aequoreus (assembly GCF_033978785.1). Classification (NCBI taxonomy): domain Eukaryota; kingdom Metazoa; phylum Chordata; class Actinopteri; order Syngnathiformes; family Syngnathidae; genus Entelurus; species Entelurus aequoreus. The sequence continues at coordinate 70,176,000 of NC_084736.1, read as the reverse complement.
CTTGCAGCAGACGCCCAGACTGTAGAACAATAGTCCAGATGACACACTTTTGTTTTTATTTTCTTTCTTAGCCCCATTTGCCTTAAATGGTTTAGGTTTTTATTTGTAACCTGCTTGGCGGTAAATGTTTTCCCAGTTCTCACACCAAAAAAAAAGCTGAGAAAATCTTTTAGTCATAATGTAGATGTGGGGGCACGTGCACACTTGTGGAGGTAACAAATCGTTATTTCTGTTGTTAATGGTTGTGTCATGTACTTCAGACTAAAGTTTTATGTTTATAGGCAGCTTTTGTAGCTTATAGGCACTGACTAATGGCAGCCACAGTTAATGCACATGTCTCACATGTAAATATGCACACACATATCAGAGCCCCCTCCGGATGGATGGATTTTAACCCGTAAATGTCTCATCTGTCTGTTTCAGAGCTGACCCTTGGCCTCAGGGCGACCCCATTCAAGATCTCCTCCGGCTTGTCCTCTGGATCCTCCATCAAGGTACAATCTGACTCTGGAAATGATGAATTATCAAAGAGTTATTCAAAATATGTAAAGCATTCTCCTGAAGACATTACGAGGGCCTTAAAATAGGGGTTTAGTGTTGAATTCTGCAATGTTTCTAACCTGTTTGTATGACAGAATTCACCTATAAAGGCCCCGGGAGAGGGTTGAGAAAGTCTGTTCAGTGAAAGATGGAGTGAGAGGAGAGCAAGGGAGAGCAGTGTTTATCAAACACAGAGAGGGTAGCCAGTCACATCTCTCCTTGTAGGGTATGTGAAGAGGAGTGGAGGAAGAGGAGGTGCTCAGGGCATTCCTCCTATTCTCTGAGCAGGCAAATTCCCGCTGAGATCTATCTGGGAAGTGTTGGTTAAGTCACATCTGTCTGTCTTCAGTCACACCGAAACACAAGTTGTTCAATCACGTCTTTTTTTGGCCATGCTTAAAATGCATCTCTTTGGAGATCTGGCCGAGATGAACTGCTGACGGAGGACAACCACTGCTGCGGCTCAAAGCGTTTTGGAAAGGGGTTAACCTCCAAGTTTGTTGCCTTCCTTAACCCCCTGCCTTCCTTGAAAGGAAGTGATCTGATGAATTGAGGAGAGGGGAGGGTGATAAGGTGAGGAGAGGTGGTGTCTTGCCTACTCTTTAATGGCACTGTTGAGAGCAGACATAATCTGGTTATGGGATCAGGGAGTTGGTTAATTAGGGCTAGGAGGAGTCTTCATGAGGCTGCAAAGTGCATTTAAGAGGTTGGACTGAGAGTGTACATCAGTTAGAGCCTCATCGAGACACATATCAGTCTATTTCACAAGAAGAGGGCAGCAATTTATAGGAGATGATATTGACATACCTGTCTGCAACAACCTAACAACTTACAGGTAAATGCTTACTTTCGTTGAGACTAAGTGCAGTTTTAGTAAGTTGGACCACATTTTTGAATCGTCTAGGTAGGAGTTCACTATTTTCGCCAGCCCGCTAGTGCACAGTGTTGTATGTATTGTAGTTACTCACTCATTGTTTATTCATCACAGCTGACCTGGAGGGTCAGCCACAGATATTACCAACGCACACCAGGGATAACCGCATGCCTATGCCACAAGACTCCCTTATAACCTAAGAACCACAACAATGGTTTTATTATTGTATAAGTTCATCGTGAATGTGTACATTGATTTTCTTGTACATTTTTTGTTGCAGATTTTTTTCACTTTCTATAGCAATAGAAAGTGTATATATACTGATGACAAAAATGGCCCTCGTGTGTGGCTGTGAGTGTGAATATTTGTCTGGCTATTTGTGTTGGTCCTGCGATGAGGTGGCGACTTGTCCAGAGTGTGCCCTGCCTTCCGCCTGAGTGCAGCTGAGATAGGCTGCAGCCCCCCATGTCCTTAAAAGGGACACGCGGTGGAAAATGGATGGATGGATTGGTTAATGGATTTCTAAACACTGCAGGGAAACAAATTAATTTACCACAATATTTAACTGCAAAGTTAGCACACTTATTTTGGTTTTCAAAAACTATAGCTGAAAGAGCTACATCAAAAACTTGCTTTTAAAAATGTTCAGTGTTTATGTATTGTATGAATTACCATTGTTTATTTTGTTGTTGTAGTTTTGTAGTGAAACCAGCAAACACTATGGTGTCAATCAAAAGTAGAGGTAATCTTTCATAAGGCGTATTAATTATTAGATAAAAGGCAATTATATTGATTAGACACTCATTTGTGGCACAGCATAAATATGATGGATAAGTTATTTTGTATTTATTTTTGTTATTACAGTAGTACATCGTGTGAGCTTACTTGGTTCTGTGACAGAGCTCTGAACTCAAAACACTTGTATCTTAAGTCAACGCCTCCCATTGAATTAATTAGAATTAGGGCTGCAACAACTAATCGATTAAAATCGATTATAAAAATAGTTGCCGATTAATTTAGTCATTGATTCGTTGGATCTATGCTATGCGCATGCGCAGAGGCTTTTTTTTTTTTAATTTTAATTTTATTTTAATAAACCTTTATTTATAAACTGCAACATTTACAAACAGCTGAGAAACAATAATCAAAATAAGTATGGTGCCAGTATGCTGTTTTTTTCAAATAAAATACTGGATAGGATAGAAATGTAGTTTGTCTCTTTTATCCGATTATTAATTGATTAATCGAAGTAATAATCGGCAGATTAATCGATAATCAAATGAATCGTTAGTTGCAGCCCTAATTAGAATACATTTAAAAACAGCAAAATTTTAATATGTAACATACTTTGAAAAAAGCTCAAAAACTTTTAGATTGCAAATATTGTATAAAGACGATACAATAAAATGTAGTACGAAAAACCACTGTTTTATGAAGTAATGTAATAATAATGCACACCATTTACCTTGGAGAGTGTCTACTGTATCTCCTTCCAGCTGCTTCTGTCAAAAACCATCAGCAGCGTTTCCATATTTTCATGGATAAATGCCTGCCGTTTAGATATTATTTTAAAATTCTTGGCTGGCGTTAGACTCATTCTGCTTCAGTATGGTGCAGACTAGCAGTGATACGCTTCAATTGCTTTGCCAAGTTGGCGACATGCTCCCATGTTTTGGATTATTTATTTATTTAATTCAATGAATATCATCCACTTCTTCTCAGCGCAGTCCTCATGTTCTTACTTCCCATGGTTGGAAAACAAGGTTATATCAATCTCTAGCTATAAGCTCATGCTAGCGAGTAAGACCAGATGTTTTGGTTGTATTTTACAGGGTTGACCGTGACATTTGCTAAGCCAACCTATGGCACGGATGCTTGTTACTGAAATTTTTGTTTGCAACTTAAAGCATAACAATTAGCCGAGAGACAGCTCTTATCTTAAAACACTCTTAAGTTTAGGTACCACTGTAGTTGATTTATTAATTAAATCATTTTAATTGTATTATTAATTAATTTTTATTTTATTGAAATGCTTTGTAAGAGCTGATTCTTACGGAGCCCCTAAAGGGACATGAGAATTTTTTTTTTTTTCAGACATGTATCTCATGGCCACGAGAAACTTTTTATAAAAATAAAAATATATGTATATTTTATTTATTTATTTATTTTTTTAATAAAAATTTTTTTTTAAATACATGCTTATACATAATATGTATGTATATATATATATATATATATATATATATATATATATATATATATATATATATATAGATACACACACATATATATATATATATATATACATGCTTATACATAATATGTGTATATATATATATATATATATATATATATATATATATATTATATATACACACATATATATATATATATATATATATTATATACACATATAAATTATATGGGTAGATATTTGCTCTAAAAAGGGTATTTCAACAAGTAAACAGTACAGTAGGTAGTTGATGTTGATATATGTAATGCACATAAGGGTATTCTAGTCAGATGCGCGTGTGTAAATATGCGATGTGTAAATATCAAAATATTACGTACGTCGAATCACTTTTTGTCAGGCAATATTACATTTAATGACAATTTTACATAAATGAATACATCCAAACACGTTGTACATATTTATTATTTGCAGGAAGAAATAACAGTTACAATTGTGTGTGTATCTTCCAAGCAAGAAAGAAGTTTGATCACATCAACATCGGACTAACTGACACACTCCGCTTCGCTGCAGGTCCGCAAGCCACGCCCACCCCCCACAAACACAGAAGAGGAAAACTGTCCTTTCCCGGGCATGATGAAGTCTTAAATAATGTCAAACACGTAGCGTTACAATAACCAGGAAGATAAAGTGTTTGTCTCACACCTACTAATCAAGCATTCACATTTTGCCACAACACACATGGGGGAAAGTCCTAATTGGAAATACAGCCATATTAACTCCTAAACTGCCATTTTAACACACACCAAACCATCAGCACGCATCCAATGCTTTCTCGTGGCCACGAGAAAGTTTCTCGTGGCCACGAGAAACTTTTTATTAAAAAAATAAAATAAAAATAAAATTTTTTTTTTTTTTTTTTTATAAAAACTTTCTCGTGGCCACGAGATACATGTCTAAAAAAAAAATTCCCATGTCCCTTTAGGGGCTCCGTAGATTCTAGATCTTTTTTTTTTTTTTTTTTAAACCACAGTACCACAATATGTAGCAAGTCTCTGATCTGTTTGTGTGGTCTCTGCTTCGCCACGGTGGTCCAAAAGCAAAACCTCCACTATTTCCTTTTTTTACATTTTATTGCTTTTGTACTGTCGACAGCTGTGGCTAGAGGCAGCATTAAGAGATTTGCTTTGTTTGACAGATGCCAATCTCTGAAGCATCATAATGGACTTAATTATCGGTTTTACGTGTGGCACTGAAATAATCTACTCTCAAGGAGGAAGTGCTTAGAATTGTGTGGTTTAAGATCATTTTTTTAAAAATGGCAAAATGTTTAGACAACATTTTATATGGGAAATGTTTAGTTTACTTTGATACGATATGAGTTCAGCCTCGACTTGATGACAGTGAATGTGAATGGTGGGTTGTCTAAATGTGCCCTGCGAATGACAGGGAATCAGTCCTGATTGTAGTTTGCCCTTTGCCAAAAGTTAGCTGGGATAGGCTTCAGCTCTCCACAACACTGAACAGAATAGGCAGTATAGAACATGGATGTTAACTATAATTGGCAGAGATAAGTGTGCAATGTTATTTCTTTTTGAGCTTTTAAGAAAAGTGTAATATGAGCATTTGACTAAATTACAAAAGCAAATAGAAGTGATGTGCTGCTGTGATACACTTGTATTCCCCAGCATAGACAAGTACAGCGTAAAATGAGATTTACCTCTGTAACCAGAACCTAGAAAGTGACACAGTCATGTGGATGTAGCTTTGTTGCTGGCCCCTCATTATTTATGAGAGCACGACTGAGATGAGATTAGCAGGGAGGTCAAAATGCCCGCAGGACATTTCAGACAGGTGTGCAAAATATTGCCTCGCAGTCCCAGTGATCACAGCTGCTTTTGTTCTTCTTACTGTCCTCATACTTGAACACCAATATAAAAAAAGTAAACTGATGATGATAGCACTGTCAGTCTTTTTCAGAGTCAGAGATTACTGTGAAGCCGTGGATTGAAGCTGTAGCCTACTGCTTGCATTAACTCACTGATTTATGCACCTGATCACTGCGGCCCAGAGTCAGTGATAGATTGTCTTGGATCAACACAACTTGATGACCACATTGTTAAAATACCACTGAGCCATGTCACATACTGCTTCCAGTGGGTGCCAACTGGAACGTTTCAAAACTTACAGGGGTCATCCATCCATCCCATCCATGTTCTACCGCTTGTCCCTCTCAGCGTTGCAGGGGGCTGGAGCCTATCCCAGCTGTACTCAGGTGGAAATCAGGGTACACCCTGGACAAGTCACCACCTCATCGCAGGGCCAACACAGATAGACAGACAACATTCACAGTCACATTCACACACTAGGGCCAATTTAGTGTTGCTACTCAACCTATCCCCAGGTACATGTCTTTGGAGGTGGGAGGAAGCCGGAGTACTTGTTGAGAACTTATGCAGTCACGGGAAGCACATGCAAACCCCACATAGAAAGACCCCGAGCCTGGGAATCAAACCCATGACCTTCTCGCTGTTGGGCATGAGCGCTAACCACTGCTCCACCGAGCTGCCTTAATAAGTTAAAGTTAAAGTACCAATGATTGTCACGCACACACTAGGTGTGGTGAGATTATCCTCGGCATTTGACCCATCACCCTCACACAAAGTGAGGGGAGCAGTGAGCAGCAGCAATGGCTGCGCCCGGGAATCATTTTGGTGATTTAACCCCCAATTCCAGCCCTTGATGCTGAGTGCCAAGCAGGGAGGTAATGGGTCCCATTTTTATAGTCTTTGGTATGACTCAGCCGGGGTTTGAACTCACAACCTACCGATCTCAGGGCGAACACTTTAACTACTAGGCCACTGAGCAGTTGTGTTTCCTGGCTAATTTCACTTCAAAAGACACACCAGGTACTTTAGATTAGGGCTGCAACGATCGATTAATTCGATTAGAAAAAAGCTTTGATTTATATTCTGTTGCTTCGATGAATCGTTTAATGAAAATGTCCCATTTTTATAGTCTTTGGTATGACTACCGATCTCAGGGCGCATTATGATTTTTTTTCTACATTTGGAACACTTCCCTGTGGTCTACATAACATTTAACAGTGGTTCTTTGGTCAACATTTTGCCTAATTATGTTTTACAGACCATCTTCAAGCCGCTTACTTACCGTCTGTGTAGGATGTGCCGTTTTGTGGGCAGTCTTATTTACGTGCCTCTATTTCCTCTGCGTCTTCACCTCGCCAGCCATGTTGTAGTTTTTAGCGCTTCTATATGGAGTCTATTGACCGATAAAGGTTTGAACTATACGCTATTTTGTATTAGGAATGTCAACAGCGGAGGATATATGTGCACTTATGAGCCAGTCTGCCCCACAAGGGGATGGAGAAAAAGGAGTTTATTTAATACATTGCGGACTATAATGGTGGACTGGTTTGCAAAGCTCTTCGGGTAAATTTCCACCAAATATGGAGATATCCGCAGACGTCTCAGGTCAGACAACGTGACAGGACAGAGAAACTTCTTAACGGCTCGTTTTGAGGAAGTGTGAAGATTGTTTTATAAATATCTCCGCAATGCCTCCACGGTTGTATTTGTTTTTAATTTTCAGGACTTATGGGGATCCAAAATACACAAAAGCAGGTACCATCAGGCAATAAAAGTTGTTTTTGCATATTAGGTCCCTTTTAACTTGTCCTTCAATTTGAGTATTAATTAGAGTTGTTACTCATTGCATTTTATTATTCATCTTTGGCCTAGAAAATGACTATTTGCATTCCTATTTTTCTAAAACTTTGCGGGAAGCTGCATTGTTATTTTTAGAGACACAGCAGCTGAGGGTTTACAAAATGCACAGGCGCTAACATGTGTAAAGGAGATGGTGGAGGACTCCATTGATTATTAAATATATCTGAATGCCTTGTATCGACACAATTTTGTCACTAAAACAGAAGCACTTGAGGCTGCACATATGTTGTTTCTCAATATATCCTCATGAGAGGATGCTGCTTTTCAGGAGCATTTACATTATATGTATGCCAATGTGTGTCCATCATTCTCACCCAGATCATCCAAATATCTTAAAACTAATGCAAAGTTTATGCAAACAATCTTCAGGGGATTGAAAGACTAATATATGTGTGAATAACCCATCTTTAGCCCAAAGCCAAATCCTAATCTGGTTTGCCTTCCAATAGAGGTGTGAAGGACAAAGAGAGAGCTGCGTTTTTTAAATTGCTGACACTATTGTGCCTGTCAGGCTTCTACCATTGCCCCATAGCTGACTGGCTCATTGGAATAATGCCCTAGTCAGAGATAAAGAGCCATGTCTGTGGCACCTGGAAAAAGGGGATGGGACTCATGCTGCCTTGGTAACGGGATTCCTTTCATGCTCATTGGCTAGGAAGGTGTTGGCCACCAAAGAGGAGCGGTTTGTGGGGGGTATAAACACCATGTGTTGTTTTGAGGGCCTCTAGAGAAGGGCTGAAAGAGAGCTAGGCTGTTTTTTCTGAAAGCATTCATGTTTTTATTTGACCTTTTTGGAGACTTTGACAGAAAAGAAGAAGTAGTTGTAATTTCCTGAAGGGCAAACTGTTGCCAGTTGTTGTGGCCATGCCTGGGGTAAACTTGGAGTTCCTACCAGCCACAGAGGCACCAGAGGCACTGGAAAGCCCTGGTAGTGCTTGTTCGACGTCCGGCCTAGAGGAGGTCATCGGGGATCTCATTTCACAGCAAGAATATGAAGAGGAGCAGTTTGGTGATAGGAATTTGGAATCAACACTAAGGTGTGTGGTTCAGGAGATCCACTGTGATCTCAAGGCATTTGGAAAGCAAGTAGATTTACAGATGGAGGAGGCAGCAGCTCAAGTGGTGCCCCTGACTGAGGCTGTGATCAGGCTGCAAGAGGAGAACCTGAGGCTGAGAATTCAGCAGGAGAGATTGGTGAGGCAAGTGGAGGGGCTTTGCCAAGCAATGGGCCTCCCTGATTCTTTACCACGAGTCATCTCAAACCTACCGTCTGATCCATCTCAAGAAAACGCTTCACCTAGTGATTCTCCTGCCTGTGCAACCCAGGATGAAACCCTTCATACAGCACATGAGGCAACCTCACACATTTCAACTGTGGATGATCCATCAGTTAAACTCCAGACAAACAAATCTTGCTCACAATACTCAGACTCTGCTTCAAAACGGACAAACACAACACCGACTTCCGAAAACGAGTCGGCAACAGTCTCTCACCCGCCGACCTTTGCGTCCTGCCGCTCCCTCTCTGCTCCTGCTCTGATGGGAAACATTTCATGGAACAGCAGCACGGTACTGCTCTTGTCATGGTTTTGATCCTGACCTATTCCTATTCTATTGCTTTATTGGGACATATTATGTTCCTATGTAGATAAAATACTGTATATTACTTTTATCAAAGGCCAGAATTAGTTTTTAATCAAACCATAGTTTTTTTTTACTTTCCTCCCAACAAAGCATGCCTGTCAGATTGTCTGCCTCACTTTTGACACATTGTACTGAAGGCTAGGATGTCAGTGGGCTCTTGGACTTCTACATTACTAATATCTCTCAGCATCTACTTAATGATGGGTGTGTTCGGCTAATCACACTAATAGTAGTTAATTTGAAAGGCGATGCCTGCTTCCTGCTCTATAAAAGTGGATGTTGACTTAAACATGACTTTGGAGACCAAGGCTATCTGGGACTTTCACACATTTTTGTCTTTGCCAGACTCTGAGGTTTTGTTTGGCTGTGTTGTAGCCCAAAACATTCCTTGTTGGTCAAGTGACTCTCAGTCCAGCATGTCCCTTGAGCCACAAGTTCACAAAGTTGTGGTCAACAGTGATCATTAAACACTGGCTGTACTTTACTTTCTCCCTCCCATGGGGAAACCTGGTCAGGCTGGGGCCTTCATAGAGGAGAAGTCAGGTGCTGGTGGAAGGGTACAGGACCAGCTGTCTGAGCTATATCTGGACCTGGACTTGATTGCGGCATAAGCACAAAGGTCACAGCTACAGTCTGCAATCCTCCACAGGCTTTCTCCACCATGTGAAAAATGCACTAGGTGTTTTGTTTAGGATTCATGGTCACTGAACATATTTTGGTAGACGCCTAGGGCGTTTCCTCCCAAAACAAGTCTACAAACAACTAGACTGTGGTACTTTGCATTGTCTTAGATGCTTCCCACAATGATTAGGCTTAAAAAATAAACAAAAATAAAAAATCCTCTTCAAATTAAGTGGATGTATGAGTGCACTTAACTTTATAAAAACACAATCTTTAATTGTTGCAGTTTGCAAATTACAAAAATTAAAAGCAGTCTCCAGGAATTCACGATGTCGCGATTGTGCCAATTCACACATATTCAGCCAATCGCAACAGCAGCAATCTCAGCATGTCGTCTGCTGTTAATACTGCAGAGAATTAATTTACTAACCCTGTCTGTCATGTTAAGCACCTCATAGTAAAAGGTGATATTATTAACTGCACACATTAAATTATTGACATGCAAATCATGACAAAACAGTGTCTGACTAGCAGGCTGCGCCCCTCTTCCCTGCCTGAGAATTGATCTCCACAGCAAAGACACCGTGAAATATCATATCCTTCCTGCTTATTTTTCTGCATAATAATGGTAATTGTGTATAGATGATAGTTGCAGAGTTGCACAAGGCGCAGTTTTATTGGACTTGACTTGCTTGTATTGTCACTGACAGTTTTACTTTTGAGTGGTCAGCTCATATAATATTTTAAAAATTATATTTTTATGTAATATTTTAATTTCTACAGTAGACTAAATTGTATTATATTATAGTTATTTAAAAAATAAACCCTGGCACTCAATGGAGGTTGTCGGCCTCTTAATAATAATAACAATTGATTAGATTTATATAGTGCTTTTCTATTGATTACTCAAAGCACTCACAGAGAATGATAAATGATAAATGGGTTATACTTGTATAGCGCTTTTCTACCTTCAAGGTACTCAAAGCGCTTTGACAGTATTTCCACATTCACCCATTCACACACACATTCACACACTGATGGCGGGAGCTGCCATGCAAGGCGCTAACCAGCAGCCATCAGGAGCAAGGGTGAAGTGTCTTGCCCAAGGACACAACGGACATGACTAGGATGGTAGAAGGTGGGGATTGAACCCCAGTAACCAGCAACCCTCCGATTGCTGGCTCAGCCACTCTACCAACTTCGCCACGCCGTGTGAGAACCCATCATTCATTCACTCCACTTTCACACTAGGTGGTGGTAAGCTACATTTGTAGCCACAGCTGCAACTTTCTGACCGAAGTGTGGCTGCCAATTTGCTCCTACGGCCTCTCCGACCACCACCTATCACCAGTGTGAACGTTACTGGGGACAAGGGTGAAGTGTCTTTGCCCAAGGACACAATGGCAGTGATTTGGATGGCAAAGAGGCGGGTAGCGAACATGGAACCCTCAAGTTTCTGGCACGGTTGCTTCTTCTAAACTAAATAAAGTTAACGCTAATCAACTTGTCTATCTTTTTATCCAAAAGAGAATCGATAAAAGAACCAATAAAGAACCGAATCGTTTAGCAGAATCAAAAATTAAATCGAAATTGTAAAAATCTTAATTCTCATTGATGCTCAAAGGCACGCGTCAACTGTCTAGTTAAAACGTATGTTTGTTTCTTGTGTAGACAAAGTAGGAAAAGAAATGTGCAACAAAATATTAACTTTTCGTTGCTCCATCAGCACAATTGTTGCCCTCCTGCGTAGCGCCAACCTACTTCTGGTTCCTGTCTATAGCGCTATGTCTATTGGGTGATGTAGTATGTAAACACTTAGCAACACACTAAAGTCCTCACTTTCTAATTTACATGTGTCTATATATTTATTAAAGCTTTATTTATCAAGGGCAAGACAATTAACATTTTTATTTGCAATGCTGGCCTAACAAAGAGCTAGAATTTACATGACAAAGATGTTGAAGTGTGATGATGATCTCTAATCGTCTCATTTACCAACAAAAACACTATTCCGTAGGTCGCACTCAACAGTTTACAAATGCTCTTACCGTGCAGGGGGTTAATTGAGTTAAAATATAAATGAATCTTTAGGTGGACAAACACTTGCATACACAGAATGTCTGCAGTTGTGTGGACAACAAAACAGACAATAAGGAAGCCTTTGGTGTTTCTTACTATATTTATAATAATTATGACCGCAAATTGTGGCGGGCAAAAAGACTTAACATTACATGGCTTATTCTCAAAAGTGCTAAACTTCATATGAAGTCTGCCGTTCTTAAATCCAATGTTTTCCTTTTTTTAGTATCGAAAAATATGATCGATTTTCTTTTAAAACTATGTTTGATCGATATTTATCTTCCGGAAGACAAACTTGCTGAGCACAGATCGATCTGCTTGAAATTCAGGAATATAAATCCATCTATCGATACATCAATCAATCATTACACCACTACAATAAAATGATTAAAAAATTGCTTTGTAATCAGAAGTCAATGTGACAAGCTATTAGGGATGTAACAATATCAAAATCTTGCGGTACGATATTATCACAGTATTAAGGCCACGGTATGATATTATTGTGGTATGTCCCCCCCCAAAAAAAGATGCCGAAAGGTGTAAAATGAAGTGGCAGGAATGTTTAGGATAAACACACTTGCTCTAATAGTCTAATGCTCAAATGTTGTAATCATATTTATTACTACAAACATACATTTTCAGAACATATACTGTTTCAAGCAAATATTTAAAAACAAGTAACGTACAGTTGTCTTTTAAAGTGACAATGTAAAACACGCTGTGCAGGGGATTCTGGAAGATGTAGTTTATTTTCAGACCCGACCAACGCTACAGCGCCAGAAAAAAAAACACTCAAGTTTTCGTTTGATACCATCACCCATCATGGCATTATTGTGAATACTTTGAAACCGTAATACTGTGTTATATACAATACCGTTACAGCCCTACAAGCTATTGTTCAGCTATTATAGAATTGATTTTAAAAAGGGATTCAATGACAAAAAACACTGAGCAAATATGACAAAATTCCTTAATGACACACATTTTTAGGTTTTTGCAGGCCACATAAAATGATGCAGCGGGAACTTTTATATTATAGCATCAGAGCAATGCACAGCTTTAATTTATTTTTGTTGCTATTAATGCAGAGCCACACAGGTTATTTTAGAGCCCCAATTTAGCTACAGCAGTGTCAATTGTCTGTGGTGGACATACAGTTCTTTCTTCCTCTTAATTTTTACTGCAGTTGTTTTTGGTGTACTTTCCGGAATGGCTTTGAATCTTTATGTCTACTATCCACTAATAGTGTCATGTAAACTGTGGGTTCCCGGCAGCACAGTCTCATTTAGCCACCCGCTTTGACGGTCACGCTTGATGAACAAGTTACTCTCATGTGCTTGCGGTCACTCTTTCTGGCATGTCTTGGCGGGGGAGGTAGTGTATGAAATAATGAGTTATGGGGAGTGGGCAGTCTTTGTCCGAGAAGAGATTATCAGAAAGAGGGAAAAGATGTGGGCTTTGCAACCTACTTCACTGACTCGGGCCTATTATGGTGCCATACCTAAATCCCCTTTGAGCCTATTGCTTTCTAAATGTCAACAAACATTGTTTTTTTTCTTAACATTCTGATCTTCTAATCATAAAACTTGATAATCTGAGGGCCAGCATACAGTCGGATGTTCTCGCTGTATCCAACTATGGTCACGGTCTCACGCTAATCTTGATGTGTTCTTATCGTCCGTGTTGTGTGTTTTTGTACAGATGGAGACAGAGCCTGTCGCCGCCTCTGAGTTGGTGTTTTCTTCCGGCCCTTCAGTCCAGGTGGCATGTCACATCCCCACCATCCCAAACGGTTCCACCGTCCAGACCAAGGCTGAGGAGTGTCCAGGAAATCTGACCGCTGATGAGCTGACTGCCATCGAGGATGAAGAGCTCCTTGATAAAATGGTACTTCACACCAAAGTTATGATTCGGGATGATTTAGAGATCCACTTGGTGACAAATGCATGCAGAGAGTTTATATAGTGCAGTAAATCTTGTCAGCTTGGTTATATTTGGAGGTTTCACAGCTTGTCGTCGCTGTGTGATGGCACATTATCATCAGAGCAATGTGCATAAACAGCTGTGACCACCTTTTTGTCTGCAATGACCTCATTGTTTTCTATGTTGATTACTTCCGAACAGCTTGATGAGTGCAAAGATTTTGAGGAGAGGAAAATGATCCGTGCAGCCATGAGAGACCTCCGCAAAAAAAAGAGAGGTAACAAAAGAATAACAAATCTATTCCATCTGTCTTACAATGAGATGCAAAAAAGTATTTAGCAAGTTGTTACAACCCTGACTCACCAGCGTGAAAAGGGGTGACGTGGGGGGAAAAAAAAGCTCATAGGTAATTTCCAAAATATGTCTATCCATTCTACTCCCAGAGGCCATGCTTGGATGTACTCAAGAGGAAATAGGTAGGACAGGTTGGTTTGCAGTGTTGTTTTGCACCTGAAATGCCTGCATCGTCTATTTTGTGTGTGTTTGCACCAGCACCATCACAGTGTTGTTAGTATCTGTCTGCAAGATGTTAAAATTCTGGAGGCGTTACCAGATTGCAAATGAAACCACACCACAAAAGTCCAAAGTATCATATAAAAGTATCTTTTGCAAATGTACACTGTTTAATATCTATCTTGGAGTCGTCATTGCTATTTTTTTCCCAGACATGGTCGAGAAAAAAAACCTCTATAAAAATGTATAAATAAACATTATGTAGATTCACTCGGTCACAACATTTGTAAATGTATAAACAAAAGTCATATAGATTCAGCCTGTCACAACATTAGGTACACCTGCATACTTACCGATCAATTCAGACTGCATAAAAAATCTACTTTTAACAGCATTTATGTCACTGTATGTCGCACATCAGTGTTATTACGCCCCTCCTCCTCTGGCTGAGAGCTTGACTTAATGTCCAAATAAGGACGGCCACCTCGTTGTGATGTCACAAAGTAGCCAGACTGCAAAACCTTGTGAGCCGAGGCATCCAAAACTGTGTGCAAACTCACGGCAAAATGCATGAACCTTATGATGTGATGCTTTGGCATTGTTTAACACGTGTATCCAAAATTGTAACAACATTAATAAGACAGAAAAGACGAAATTCATCATAGGTCCCCTTTAAATGAAATGTCTACTGCACTGTTGCAAAAGAGAAAGGGCATGATAGATGAATGCTAATCCAAACACACAGAAGTGTAATAGCTGTTGGGTTTTAAATAACGTGGAGAGGACCTCTCTGAATTTGGCAGAGTTAGTCCTGAAAATTATTGTGTGGTCACTGTTTGTCTTCGCACATTATCCACAAGCTGTCATGCCACCCAACATTACAGTATGACGCTCAGGAATTTGAATGCAGTTACCAAAATTTCATTTGTACACTTGGGGGGAAAAAAACAACCACATCCATAATCCGAATCATAATGTTAAATGAATACCTCTGACATTAATGCACCATTTGTTTGGATCTCATTCAGTCATGCAAGTGCTAATAATGTTATTGCTGCCTGGTATATATGCAGTAATCCTAAAAGGATCATTGAATCCTCAGAAGCCTTGTTTTTGTATCCATTTTTGTGCAAGTAGAAGGGATATTTCAAAAGTATCATCCCCCTCCCCTCTCTTTTTTCCACTGACTTCATCTCTTCTCCCCTCCCAATATCCCACCTCTGCTCCACCTAACGATCTGTCTATTGTCTCCAGACCAGAGAGAAAGAGAGCGGGAGACTCGTCTGCAGGAGCTTCGTCAGCAGAGAGACGAGCGTACGCACAAAAATCGTGCCGGTGTCGGAGCAGGAGAGGTGGTGATGAGAAAAGTGGAGAAGTCAGCAGACGGTTCCACCCTCAGCCATGTCACCAAAACAGACCGCTTTGCACAGTCCGGTACTTTTTTTAAAAATTTCACTTCACTTTTTTCCCTCTTAAAAACACCCATGCTGTAAGTCGGCAGTGAACGGCAACTAAAATGCTCAAGTGTCAACTATCAAATGTGTTTGATCAGATGATGGCAACAGATCAACTCGCAGCACCGTGGTAGAAGCAAGTTATTTGCAGAAAACAGACAGTGAGTCATCCTATTAAAGTTACGGTTCTATTCTTAAGTTATATCTGCTGGTTTTGTTTTTACAACGGTTCTCTGCATTTCAGGAGGAACAGTTCAGTCAAAATCGTACAGCTTCTCGTCTTCCTCCTCCAATACAAGCAAAAAAGTCGGCAGGTGAGTAAGCGTCCTAGTCCATCACATAAACGCTGGTCCAAGTTTTATTTGGATCATGTTCTAATTGTGCGCTTGTACTTACGGTTTTCCCCCGTGATGAAATCAGTTGCATCTGAGCTGACCTTAATATTACACCGTGATTGTTTGTGTTGCGGAACATTTATGGCACATGGACAATATCATAAACATTTACACTAATTGTTTATAATCATGCATAGAGTTGGGCATCGTTGGAATCTGGATAATTCCCGTTCCGGTTCCTCGTTTCGATTCCGATTGTTTGAAGAGGCAGGGTCGAAAATGTACTATGAATTTGTCACTGAACTATTTTCAAGCAGTATATAAATACCAATACTTGGAACTTGAAAATAAATGTATGAAGCTTCTTCGAACAGGTGCACACTTTCACAAAAGTTTCATTTTATTTTTTTAAATATTGGGAAAAAAACCTACAGACCATGTTTGTGGTAAAGAAAAAGTGTTCCGATCTATAAAAAGAAAAAACATTTTTTTTAGGGCCACAACAATTAATTTGATTAGAAAAAAGCTTTGTATTTTGTTGCTTTGATTAATCATTTAATGAGTGTAGCTAATAAAAATGTACACATTCTGGACAGTATGGAGTGCTCGCAACTTTAAATAAATGGACATAGTTTTTGCACGGCTGCTGCAATAAGAGTGCACATGAGAGCAGACATACCTAAACTACACATTGAGGCTATAAAGTTTGTTTTATCCAATTACTTGATTAATCAAACAAACCAATCAATAGATTACTCAAATACTAAAATAATCGATAGGTGCAGTCCTAATGATGAAGAACATTGAAAGTGTAACAATATTAATACAATATTTAAACTAGTACCTTATTTTCTTTTATTACATACAATTGTTTGGACAAAACAAAGTCAGTAGTACACAATAACTAAACAAAAGCAAAACCTACCATCTATTTTTAATTTAAATACTTTTGTTTTTTACCTTTCTAAGTCCTGTGTCCAAGAAATTATTCCCTGAGTCTATGTATAAACATTACTAAAAATGTTGGGAAGAGGAAAATATCAATGTATTATCAATCAAATACTGATACTACCCCTGGTATCAGGGCTATCAATTCATGGATCGATCTCTGACAATACTGACACACTAACAGTTGCTTTATAGCTTTTACTGTAACATGTTTAACCTCTTCTTATAGTCCTCAATTTATAATAATACTTATAAGAATGTGGTTTACTTTCCACATTGGATAATTATTGACTTAGGGGAGCGGCTCCACGCGGTAAATGCAGATACATAGTTAGCTGCTAGCGTACTGAGCATCAGAAATAGGAATCAACGTTTAAAAAACTTTGAACGGTCCGGGAGAATCAGAATATAAGACCCGATTCCCATCGATACCTGTTGCCTAATAATGCATTTATAGGTAAACTCAATTCACAAGCCATGTGCCTTTTTACCGATAAAGCTGTCTGTCTTTGCGATTGCTTCAGTGTGTTTGATCGTGAGGATGAATCAACGTCTCGCAGCGGCGGCCTGGCCGCAGTGGAGCGAAGGCAGGCTGAGAGGCGCAAGGAGCTGATGAGAGCTCAGACGTTGCCCAAGACCTCAGCCATGCAGGCTCGCAAAGCCATGATAGAGAAGCTGGAAAAGGAGGGAGGCGGGTGAGGATCAACACTTGAATGAGGACTACCAAAGAAAGAGACGGTGCATTAAAATATTGACACAAACTGTATCTTTTTTTTAGCCCGGTAAACCAAGTGGTCTCCAAAGTAAACAGAGTTCAGCGTTCCACCAGCTTCGGCGTACCCAACGCAAACTCCATCAAGCAGATGCTGCTCGACTGGTGCCGCGCCAAAACTCGCTCATATGAGGTGCACCTCGCCACTCTTCTTTCGTGACAGCCAGTAAAAGTCGAGCTGCTAATGCACTCTAGTCTGAGATATTATCTTCCTACCCGGGGAATGTTTCCATCACTTAACTCGCTCTTTTCCATCCCCAATCAGCACGTGGATATACAAAACTTTTCATCCAGCTGGAGCGACGGCATGGCGTTCTGCGCCTTGGTGCACAATTTCTTCCCAGAGGCCTTCGACTACAGCTCCCTGAGCCCCAGCAACCGCAGGCAAAACTTTGAGGTGGCCTTCAACAATGCAGAGTGAGTCCAAACACGTGGCAGCGAAATACTTGTGCAAAGTTCAAAACTTTTCACATTTTTCAAAATGTATGCAAAACACTCGGAAAAATCAAGAAGTCAAGCAACACATTTACCTTATCTGCTTATACGTAAGATAAGCAACATACGTGTGACAATCATGGGTACTTTAACTTAACTTAATACACAATTACTAGAGATGTCCGATAATATCGGCCTGCCGATATTATCGGCCGATAAATGCTTTTAAAATGTAATATCGGAAATTATCGGGGTTTTTTTATTATCGGTATCGTTTATTTTATTTATTTATTTATTTTAAATCAACATAAACACAAGATACACTTACAATTAGTGCACCAACCCTAAAAACCTCCCTCCCCCATTTACACTCATTCACACTCTTTCACACAAAAGGGTTGTTTCTTTCTGTTATTAATATTCTGGTTCCTACATTATATATCAATATATCAATACAGTCTGCAAGGGATACAGTCCGTAAGCACACATGATTGTGCGTGCTGCTGGTCCACTAATAGTACTGACCTTTAACAGTTAATTTTACTCATTTTCATTAATTACTAGTTTCTATGTAACTGTTTTTATATTGTTTTACTTTCTTTTTTATTCAAGAAAATGTTTTTAATTTATTTCTTATTTTATTTTATGATTTTTTTTTAAGAAGGACCTTATCTTCACCATACCTGGTTGTCCAAATTAGGCATAATAATGTGTTCATTCCACGACTATATATCGGTATCGGTAATTAAGAGTTGGACAATATCGGATATCGGCAAAAAAGCCATTATCGGACATCCCTAACAATTACACATTTTGAAAAGGAAAAATAGCACAGTAAGTATATAATTGTTATATAACTGAAAATAGACTACCCTAAAACCCAGCAGAATAATGACATTGTAATAATTTTTAATTTGCATGTAAGTTTTAATTTATGGGAGAACGTTATACAATCTGCATTTTAAACAATTACTTATTTTTGGAAATTTTTTTAAAATGCATATATTAAAAAATATGTATACAATGGTACCTCAACCAAAGAGTGTTTTGAGATAAGAGCTGTCTCTCACCTAATTGTTATGGTTTCAGTTACAAGCAAACATTTGAGTTACAAGCATCCCTGCCATTAGTCGACGTAGCAAATGTCACAGTGAACTCCGTAAGATCCGTCCAAAAAAATCTGATCTTACTCGCTAGCATTAGCTTATAGCTAGAGATGGACATAACTTTGCTTTCCAACCATGGGAAGGAAGAAAGTGAGTGTGAAGGACAGTGCTCGGTAAGTATTGTATATTAATGTTACATTACTTCATAAAACTACTGTAACTGTTTGTGGTACATTATATTGTATTGTTTTTGTACAAAATGTATTGTCCAAAAGTTTTTATTTTTAAAAGTTATGTTACATGTTAAAATTGTGTTCTTTTAGGGGGGACCAATTACCAATTAAATTGATTTCAATTAATTGC
Source organism: Entelurus aequoreus (assembly GCF_033978785.1). Classification (NCBI taxonomy): domain Eukaryota; kingdom Metazoa; phylum Chordata; class Actinopteri; order Syngnathiformes; family Syngnathidae; genus Entelurus; species Entelurus aequoreus. The sequence goes on along the minus strand of NC_084736.1, from coordinate 70,156,453 downwards.
AATGGGAGACGTTGATTTGAGATACAAGTGTTTTGAGTTAAGAGCTCTGTCATCTGACCAATTACTTGTAAGTTGAGGTATTACTGTATGACATGAAAGAGGAATAAAACATTGTTTTAAATATTTTCAAAAAATATTTGGTGCAAAAAAAGTGTAACATTTACACTCAGATGCATTTAATGTCAACGTTCCTTGTCTACAAGTGAATTTATCACTCATAATAGTAATTATGACCGCTAAAACTCCTCGCCATCTGTTTTGTGCTACAAGTACCAGCCATGTCTCCAACTATCTCATCACTCAACCAACAACCAGGTCAAAAAAGAGGTCCAACCCTCCCCTGAACTTTACGACATTGTCTCCTCTTCTAATTTCTCTCCTTTTTATGTCTTCTGTCTGTCGTGTCACAACATTATGCACCATGAGGCCAGTGGGCTCACGTGCACGCCGGTTCATGATTGAGGTCCTCATCACCCAACCACAGTCACCACGTGTGTGTTTGTGTTGCACATCTACATTCGCAAACCCACCGGCAGTGCACACACATTGTCTTGTACATTGCGCCATATACACCATGAATTACACTGTATGCACCATACATTGTACACTATGCACCATACATTGTACACACTGTGCACCATACATTGTACACTATGCACCATACATTGTACACACTGTGCACCATACATTGTACACTATGCACCATACATTGTACACTATGCACCATACATTGTACACACTGTGCACCATACATTGTACACTATGCACCATACATTGTACACTATGCACCATACATTGTACACTATGCACCATACATTGTACACTGTGCACCATACATTGTACACACTGTGCACCATACATTGTACACTATGCACCATACATTGTACACTATGCACCATACATTGTACACAGTGTGCACCATACATTGTACACAGTGTGCACCACACATTGTACACACTGTGCACCATATTTTGTACACACTGTGCACCATACATTGTACACAGTGTGCACCATACATTGTACACAGTGTGCACCATACATTGTACACAGTGTGCACCATACATTGTACACAGTGTGCACCACACATTGTACACACTGTGCACCATATTTTGTACACACTGTGCACCATACATTGTACACAGTGTGCACCATACATTGTACACACTGTGCACCATACATTGTACACAGTGTACACCATACATTGTACACACTGTGCACCATACATTGTACACACTGTGCACCATACATTGTACACACTGTGCACCATACATTGTACACACTGTGCACCATATTTTGTACACACTGTGCACCATACATTGTACACAGTGTGCACCATACATTGTACACAGTGTGCACCATACATTGTACACAGTGTGCACCATACATTGTACACAGTGTACACCATACATTGTACACAGTGTGCACCATACATTGTACAGTGTGCACCATACATTGTACACTATGCACCATACATTGTACACACTATGCGCCATTATTGTTCATTACGCACCATTATTGTTCGTTATGCACCATTATTGTTCGTTATGCACCATTATTGTTCAGTATGCACCATTATTGTTCGTTATGCACCATTATTGTTCGTTATGCACCATTATTGTTCAATATGCGTTGACCAGTGTGCTGTCATCACCGCCTTTTATTCAGTTATTTATTGTCACGCCGTTGCGTTGTCTTAAAGAAACAAAAAGGCTAAATGAGCATGGACTGCGGCTCATTAAGACATTTTGTTTTGTGTTGTGTATGTTTGTGTATGCCACACACTGTTGTGTATCATGATATTTATGCAGCATGTCAACACTGTTTGTGTGAACACAGAGAATGTTAATGTTTCTGTTTGTCTCTCTCTCTCTGCTGTCTCTTCACACTGATTCTTCATCATGGCTGCTCACTGCATCATGTCTCTCCCACCTGTTGTCGTCCTCTTTTCTCCTTTCTCTCTCTCTCTCTCTCTTTCTTTCGTTCTCTCTCTCCTACCGTTTTGGTTCCTCCTCCCTGTCTGCGTCCGCCTTTGCCGGGAGCAGGAAGCTAGTGGACTGTCCTCAGCTGCTGGACGTGGATGACATGGTGAAGATGCGCGAGCCCGATTGGAAGTGTGTGTACACGTACCTGCAGGAGTTCTACAGGGGCCTGGTGACCAAAGGCCTGGTTAAAACCAAAAACTCCTCCTAAGGTTGCACGCCAGGCTAAAAGTGGCCCCATGGTGAGAGAGGGAAAAGCTTCTTGTGGACTGTGTAGCATGCTAAGCTAAATGTAAAGGTTACAACATGGTATGTTTACGTGCCTTTGTGCATATTATCCAGACTTTGCACTGGAATCCTTTTATAAGTATCTGTGTTCCCAACAGACAAAACAGTTTGGCTCCTTTTAACCAAATGTTTATGCAGAAAGGCTTTTAAACCCTTTTAAAGATGTATTTATCCAGAAAAGAATGACATGCCTGCACTTCCTAAAATAGCTTTTATGATGTTGACGTTTTATCCTCACATGAAGGAGGGCAGACAGGATGTCTTTGCTATTATGGTAGTATTGCTGATGCTTTGTGGAGAAACCTGGGGGAAGTTGCTGTATGTGCACATACTGCCATCCGGTGGTCACCTTGTGCATTACACCCACGTTTTTGAATGACTTTGATTGATTGATTGAAACTTTTATTAGTAGATTGCACAGTACAGTACATATTCCATACAATTGACCACTAAATGGTAACACCCCAATAAGTTTTTCAACTTGTTTAAGTCGGGGTCCACGTAATCAATTCATGGTACAAATATATACTATCATCATAATACAGTCATCACACAAGTTAATCATCAGTATATACATTGAATTATTTACATTATTTACAATCCGGAGGGGTGGGATGAGGAGGGTTTGGTTGATAACTTGATTGTGGCTTAGACCGGAAAATAGCCTGCATTAATAATTAGGGGTTCTTAAAAAATAGATTCACATCCAAATCGTGTTTCTTATTTATTCATATTAAAGAATAATTTACTTTTTTTTTAAAGGAGGAGCTTTTTTAACATGTTTTGAAATAATTATAATTTTTATGACCAATGTATTGCAATGATCAGTTTGAATCACGACTCGATTCTGAATGCAATGGATTTCTGAGTTGTAAGATTCACATCCCTATACAAATCTTATAATGCACACTTGACACAAGAATCCCAAAGAGTTGATACTGCTGCAGAGCTGCATTGCATCAAAGTAAAATAAATGAGGTGTCATCCCTCCGGTATAATACAACCACATTAATGTCCTACGACTAGTAAAGTGTCCTTAGAATTTAAAGCCATTAGAGGAGAAACCTGCCAAACTGTGCTGAAAGAGATGTTTAAAGCGTGTACTTTTTTTTTTTTTTTTTTTTTTTTTTTAGTTTAATGGCAGATTTTGTCGGGTCATTGAACGTCTCACATGGCCTGTCTCTGAACCGCCTTCCCCCTCAGGACGTACGCCGACTGCATGCCCCTGCTGGAAGTGGAGGACATGATGATCATGGGAAAGAAGCCCGACTCCAAATGCGTCTTCACCTACGTGCAGTCTCTGGTCAACCACCTGCGCCGACACGAGATGGCCATGGGGCGGCCCTCTGACCTCTGACCTGCGGGCGGGGTCACATGACGGACAGACGAGGCAGGCGGGTGGTGTGTGTGTGAGAGAGAGAATGTGTCCGCCTCAATCACAATCATGTTTTCCAACGAGAGAAGCTCCCATTTTTAAGCTGAACCTTTTTAGCACGTTCACCCTTTTTGTGTTTTCAATTCATTTTACACCACTTGTTAAATTATTTATGCGTTCATTTTCCTGTGGCGGTCATCAGTCCCGCTACACAATAAGTCATTATTGGGTTCCCATTTAGGTACTTTTACATTTTTGACCCAACTCTGGTCAACTTATTTACATTTTAAGTTATTTCACTGTCAGCATTTTATTTTGAACTCATTCACACTGGGTTGTTTTATACAGAATATTCATATCTATAGATCCATATCGGTGTAAACTCAGTGCTACTGAAAATACTCTTTTGTACCGTCAAAGTACGTGGACATGACCATCTTTGTCATTGCACACTTTTATTATTGAGCGGACTTGACAAACAAAGTTTTTACTTCTGCTTGAAAGCAATCCAACTCCTGACTGAACAGAATACATGTTGTCTTTTACAACATGAAGCTTTTTTTTCCTCTTAACTATTAATATTTTCATGTGTACATTTTTTTGAAAAGATGATTCACGTATGATTTGGGTAAAAAAAAAAAAGAAGATATATTTGTATTCACTGTATTTGTGACAGTTTTGGAGAATGAGTCCAAAACCTTCCACAAAGCATGAAGTGCTTGTACATAAAATCTCAAAACACGGATTTCATGTTTCTGGTCACCACAGTTCAATGTGACGTCATTAAAGCAGAGAAACACTTTTCTTTGTCGTGGATGTTTGTTTTTGTTTTTTGACACTTTGCTTTATAAAAATTATCAAAGTGCCCTGAACCTTAACACCGCTGAGGGACAGTGTTTTGTCGTTGCTGTAACTAAAATTAACCTAAAATGGCAAAGCTGCTCAAAAAAGTGTCCCATTGTGAAAGCATTTTAAGTCAGATTCCTGAAGTAAAGCAATTGTTTGTGTTAAAATGGGGTCGGCAACCCAAAATATTAAAAGAGCCATATTGGACCAAAAAAGTAATGTCTGGAGCTGCGAAAAATTAAAAGCCATATATAAGTGTTATAATGAAGGCAACACATGACGTAAGTGTCTATATTAGCTATAATAGCCTACTATCAAAATGACTGTGTCGCAGGCTGAAGCAAATCTTATTTGACAGAAATGTTGAAATGTAATATTTATTCTACACAGTTTTACTACATTAGAAGCCATTAGTAAATCAGAAGCTACTCAGAAGGTGAGATAACTCCTGGAAAATACTGGCTTTTAATGGCCAACGATATCGATGTGTGTGTCCAAGTTAAAGGAAACGGCAGGCTGTCTTCTTTTAATAGGTTTATTACAATCTTTGACGAGCTAGGTAATGTTTGCTGTGGTCTGGAACAACATGGCACACAAACAACTATCAGAAATGCAGTTAATATTACATACAGATAATGTGTCAGACATGCAAAACTAAATTATATAAAAAGAGGATACAAGTAAAGGATATTAAATGAGCTCAAATATACCTACAAATGAGGTATATGATGCAATATGTACATACAGCTAGCCCAGGGGTCGGCAACCTTTACCACTCGAAGAGCCATTTTGGCAAGTTTCACAAATTAATGAAAATAATGGGAGCCACAAAAAAAAAATTAAAACGAAAAACACCGCATACAAAGTTTAAATGCTTTGTGCTATGTTACCCAGGGGTCTACGACACACGCACCGGCACGCACTTTAATGTGGAAATTTGATGTTAGTGCGGCCCGCGAGTTTTGAATGAATGGCGCTTGATAGCGTCATACTTGCCAACCCTCTCATTTTTCCTGGGAGACTCCCGAATATCAGGGCGTGATGACACTGCTTTTGGCGCCCTCTACAGCCTGCCCAACAAGTGTACCTGCTTGACCACATGTAGAATGCAGTTTCAGTTTGCTCATGTAAGTGACAGCAAGGCGTACTACCTCAGCAGCCACATATCTTACACTGACGGTACCAATACCCAGAATCCCTTGCAGCCCTAACTCTTCCGCTCAACCAACGCACAGAGAGGGGGGGTTGATGTGTGGGGGGATTTGGTGGGGTGTATAATGTATACCGGAAGAGTTAGGGCTGCATGGGATTCTGGCAGTGGCGTGCCGTCACTAGAGGCAGGGGAGGCACGGCATGGCCTCACCTGCCATCATGGAAAGAAAAAAGAAAAAAAAATAATTAAATTGTTATATGTATCCAGTAATTATACTAAAGTTATTTTCCATGTAACTTCACCAGTTTTAGATTATTTTTATTTTTATTTTCACATTTGCCGTTCAAATACAGAGAACAGACGGTGCGGTGATCAGCAGCCAGTTGAGGCACGTCACTGCGTTGTGCCTCAACATGGATTGTGCGCAATGACTCGGCTAACTGCTGGCCTGCTGTGCAGTGAGACTGTATTGTTATATGAATTATATTATACATTTCCATAGTTTAGTTAGCTGAGGTATATAATGTACAGTGTATCTTGTCAACAACTGTATGTGTGTAACGTATTTTTAGTGCTGAGCGATCATAAAACTGGAGGCTCGTCTCATAACCCCGCCTCCTGGTGCCAAGCACCTCCGCCGCAGAATGCACCGCCCGACGGGAGCGCCACACCAACCAAAGCCCACACCAAACCCTCCACGTGCAAGACAGAATCAACCCAAATAAAGTCACTTAACAAGAAGCCAAAAAGTGCAAAAACAACAATGCTCGCGCTGCAGGAGCCGCGAATGACCGCAGGGACACAACATTAGGTACACCTGCACTGCAGGTTCATATGTTTGTAAATCTGACTGTGATAATGCAGTCGTGCCTCACCAGACATTAACCTCACCGCACGCCACTGGATTCTGGGTATTGGTTGTGTTGTGTTTATGTTGTGTTACGGTGGGATGTTCTCCAGAAATGTGTTTTTCATTCTTTTTTGGTGTGGGTTCAGTGTGGCGCATATTTGTAACGTAACAATGTTAAAGTTGTTTGATACGGCTACCGTCAGTGTAAGCTGTGTGGCTGATGAGTAAGTATGCTTTGCTGTCTCCTGTGTGTGCAAGTAAAAGCAACATACAACATGTGGCCGGGCTGGCACGCTGTTTGTAAATGCTATAGGGGACAATTACTGCAGTGCAATTAGGGCACGCCCTTTAGTTAGTAATTAGAGTGTAAATAGGATTATATTTTCCCTGGGACTTATCTATGAGAGAAACTGAGATCCATAAGTCTCCTGGGAAAATTGGGGGGGTCGGCAAGTATGCAGCTGAGCCGCATCAGAGTGGCCAAAGAGCCGCATGCGGCTCCGGAGCCGTGGGTTGCCGACCCCTGAGCTAGCCTAAATAGCATGTTAGCATTGATTAGCTTGCAGTCACGCACTGACCGAATATGCCTGATTAGCACTCCAACAAGTCAGTAACATCAACAAAGCGCACTTTTGTGCATTCACGATTTTCACCAAGTACTCTCATCAGTGAAGCATACACACAAACATACTAAACAGTGGGCGTTCTAACAATTGGGAAGGTTTGTGTCATGTTGGTCCTCAAGCAAAAAACTTACTAAAACAAAAAAAATATCCCCCCCCGATGTTTTTCCCTTTTCAATCCTTTTTTAAAAATGCTCCAGGGAGCCACTAAGGCGGCACTAAAGAGCCGCGGGTTAAATGTTCAAGTGACTATTGGATTTCAAATTAAGATTTGTCCACCAGGTGGTGCTACTTTTTACCCATTCAAAGCATGCAGCAAAAATGTCACCTTTTACTGATTTCTGCAGTGAGGCTTTGCTAGTGAAATAAGTGTTTCTATATATTTTACCTATAAAGTTTAAAATACAAAAAAGTAGTATTAGATATGAATAATTTGGCCTAAAGTTGCTCGCAAAGACTGAAAAATATTCCAAACCCGCAGCTTTTAGACTTCTGTGTTTTAAACAGTTTTTGGAAAGATGACATTGTCACTGTTAGGAGTGTTTTAGTTTTTTACAATGGCAGCAAAATCAATGTTGCTGCCATTCTTAGACCCGTTTCAGGGCCTAATAATCAGATCAGATTCACTTTGAAATGCCTTTTATGGAAGTTTAAAAAAAAAAAAAAAAAAGGCCGTTCAAAAACAAGTTAGCTCATGCGATTGACATGTAAATGCAGAATGACAATTTATTTTGAGTGCACATGCTCTTTTTACCTTAAACAAAAAATACACTTTTTAGGGGAATCTTGTTTATTTACACTCATGTAAGACAAGCACCCACTTTTCTTTTTCACATGCATTCTAACTCGTAAATAAATACTAGCAAAAGTCAGCTAAGACTGGAGCTAATGGATTTGCTATATAAAGCGCTCTGGAAAAAAACCCCATCGTTTTATATGCCCGCTGTAAGTATAGTAACAGGCATGTTCATAATATGTCATTTACATATTTTTTCCCATTTTAAGCATACGGCGGAATATTAATTTCACATACCCATCACAACATTCAAATTTGCCTTTCAACAACACTAATTATGACAGACTTCATGAGAGCCATCAAATACTACTTTGGGACAAATGATTCAGAACATTTTTTAACCTGAATATACAGAGGATGAACTACAAGTTTTAGAAGCTGTGTGCTAAACAGATCCAGCTTCAGTGAAACACTAAGCTTCATGTAGCATTTTGCTACGTGCTAAACAAGAAGTGCGCACTATGAACACAGGGATGCTGACTGATGAGATGTGTAAATCTTAAGTTTATATGAAGAAATCCTCCCACAGGTAAAAAAAAATAAAAATGTGAGCGCAAATGAGCGTTTTCTGTGTCTTTCTCGCCATCTTCCGGTTTAAGTTGCATGTCAAAGTTGACCAACTTCTTGGTTTATGGGCGCAGCCTTCTTTTACTAATTAAGTAAATCTATAGAATTAACTTTTACCAACTCAGAGGTGATGCAGCAGCAGAGCTGCATGAACTAGTTGGCTCTGACCACGGCAGCGCTAAAAATGTTTCCTTAACACAGACATATCTAATGCTTGGTTAATATTCAGGGCACGAGATGGAAATGGTGATTTTTGTTAGGTTTTTTTTCCAGAGGGCTCTATGAGCGCAATACAGTACTCCCATTTACTGCATTGTTAGCCACCACGTACTTGCCGTGTATTACAAATTAGAATGCATTAAAAACAATAACGTGTTGTCTTACGTAGGGATTGTGAAAAACAAGCAGAATTCCCCCCAAAAGTGCAGTACCCCTAGAAGCGTGGATGGTTCCCTAGAAGGCAGGACAGTTTGTTATACGGTCAGTGCAAAGATAAGAGACTGACTGGTGTACTCGCTGGAAAACAAACATATGGATAAACTTTAGATAAAACTGTTTTGAGCATATAAATGACATGCATTCAAATGAAACATTAAAAAAATATTCCTGACAATTGTCCAAATATCAGGGACTTAATTTAAATTATGCAAGTGAGTAATAACCTGGAATTGTGATTAGTTCAGTGTGAATATAGTTCATAGTGTGAAAATTCTGATTTCAAAATGTATCCTTTGACAGAACTTTTACATTTTTGTCATCAACCGCCTCAGAGCTTTGCTCTACAAATATCCTAATTTGCACAAACATTTATCCTTCATGACCTTCACAAAAACAGATTCCTATGTTGGTGTAAAACCATTTTATTGGTTTCCAGTGGTAACATGTGTGTAGCAGCCCACCCACCAGTACGTGTGGCATCAACCTCAGGCCAATCGGCAAATTTTTAACCTGTGGCGTCATTCTGTATCTTGGCGGGTGAGAAGGGTACACGGGTGAGGAGGCCAGACCGCTGATTTTGACGTCTGTAGCAAAACGTTAGTCCTGATCCTGGCTCTGCTGGCCTGGCTTAGCAACAGTCAGTTGTCTCGGAGAGCATTAGAGGTCCGTGTGTTTGGCCTCAGAGTCAGGTTCTGAGGAGGAGGAGGAGGAGGAGGAGGAGGAGGAGGAGGAGGTGTTCTCAGCGGCGGGCTTGTGTGCTGCCGGCTCATTTTCGAACGGGCTGTCCTTGGCGGGGGAGAAGCGGAACTCTTCCGGGACCTCCTCGTCTTCCTCTGCCTTCTTGTAGAAGCCCAACTTGGCCAGCAGCTCGTTGATCTCAGAGCGGGTCATGTCAGACAAAGCGATCCTCTGAGGAAATATCAAAAAAATTAGACTTTTTCATACAAAATACTGCAGTTTAATTTAATACACACTCCAGATGTATTTCATATTTTAAATGAGGACATTTCTTTTTTGACTCAAACACAAAATTTACTTTTACAGACCTGCTTTTGAAAAGTTGACAAAAAGTATTTTTCTTCAATTGTTTAATATCAGTTTAATTCATATCTTATTTCTTGGCTGCCTTATTTTCCAATATAGTGCCTCCATAAAACTACAAGCAATGATTGGTGCCACCTGCTGGTTTGCATGTAAACATCTCCAAACCTCCAATAAAAGATGACCAGACTCTTCCAATATTTGGGTCAATACAAAATCACTTCCAAACAAAAAGTAAAAGTGGTAGATGACCACAAGGAATCCCACCCGGCATCATATGCAATACTGTTTATGTACCAGTAAAATCAACAGCTTCTATTGATTTGATAGTTTGCATATGCACACACTGGCCACTTCATTAGGTACACCTGCGCAATACAAGACCAGTATTAAAAGCTTGCGCATTTACAAAAAAAAGGTAATATTACTCTTAATACTGATAAGTGTTTATAATATTTTACATGGGAGGGTCCAATTATTAGAAACAGCTTTTATTAAAAGCACAATTTCTAGTAGTATAATTCCAGCCAAAAAGTACCAAAAAAAATCTTACGTCCAGCTCCTCGTAGTAATGATTAAGGAGGACAAGTTCAGGGTCGGCCCCAGGAATGTGTTTCATCACCAGGTTATGGCTGAAGGGAACATTGGTCAAGGACTTCGACATACAGTAGTGGACACTTCATTAGGTACAACTGCAATACAAATCATCTCTCATATCGACACCCAGGAAAATCCAGGTTGCATTTTTTTTTTCCATCATAGGTGATAATATGCCACAGTGTTGTAAAAATACCCCCACAGAAAAGCTTGTTTATTTTTCATGCCATGTCCTTTGAAGTAGACAACAGTAGCTCCTTTATCTTTCTACCACTTGGATGAAAGAAGCAACTCCATGTGACATCAAATCAAACAATATTTACCATAAAAAGCAGTTAGTGTTTGTTTTCTATTGCATTTAAAAAACTTTTTTTTTTTTTAAAGTTGACTTTTTTGTATATTTGATCCCAGGTGTTTTCTCCTTGCTTATTTATATACATACTTTTCTGCACGGTTATCATTTTGTATGAAACATTTGTCATAAGTTCTCATGTCCACCACAGAGGACATTGGTGGTTAAGATATTTAATTTTAAGACATTCCACACACACTTTGACATTTGTCACTACACTGATCTCCTTCACCCATAAACACTTTTTATAATGGGACTGAATGAATGCAGCTTGTCATTACAACTGCGCACAGCAGATGGCGTCGTACCTCGGCTTCCTGACAACTTGGAAATCATTTTCATGTTTCTTGCTTACTTTTTGTCCCTAATGGTGTCCCTAAAATTAGTGTTGTCCTGATGCAACTGTTACTCAAGGCTCCAAAAGTGAATCGGCGGATGCCGATATCGGCACAAATCATTCCACATTTATGATTTTGTAGTGAGAAATGTTAGAAAAGGTTTGATCAAGTAGAATTAGCCAGAGAAAAATGGTAGGTATGAAAAACACTAACATTCTAACAGATTCATGCTTTTGAAGTGGGAGTGTTCCCATATTTTCTGGACTATAAGATGCTATTTTTTTCTTACGCTTTGAACCCTGTGGCTTATAAAACAGTGCGGCTAATTTATGTTTTGTGTTCAACAAATACAGTAGTTGTTTTTTTTTAAATAAGCAGAGACACTCAAAAGGTGTGTTATTGTTTGTGCAATGGTGCCATCTTTTGGACAAGTTCGCTCACTGCAGGGTCTGCGGGGTGAACGTCTACATTATTTTTGTCATTTTAGCGCCTTGAACCGGAAGTACAAGTGCCCTTCCGTCTTCCAGTCATCCATAGCGTTTCTACTTGTATGTATTCTTTATTCATCAATCCAAGCAACGTTTGTAAGTAATATAACTAAAACAATTCATACTTACTAATCCGTCCCATGTGTCATGTCTGTAGGAGTGTTCTCACGCATATTCGTACGAGCTAACATAATGTCATCAAGCTAGCGTCGTTAGCATTAGCAAATATGCTAACACGTTTACAAGGGTCTTAGTATCACTAACTTACAATGGCTTTCTTTTTGTATTGTTTCAGTTTCACAAAATCCTTAGTAAATTCACCAAAACCTCACCGTGGAGCTATTGAGTCTGTTTAGCTGATTTAAGAGCGAGCTTCCGCAACTAGTGGGTCAATTACTTCTGTTTTGTTTGATCAGCCACTTTACTGCCGTGTTACAGGCACCGTTTGGAAACAAGATATGTAAATACATATATACAAAATCTTTGTGTAAATAACTCATTTCACAAGGTACATATATATCACTTATAGTCCAGTGCGGCTAATGTATGGAAAAATATTTTTTCTAGCCTTTACACTGCAATCCAATTTTCTTTTAAAAATTTAGTGGGTGCGGTTTATATACCGGTGTGCTCTATAATTTGGAAACTACGGTAATCTGTTTTTGGCAACACCTAGTGGTCACAACAATTCATTAAATTAAGTGCATGACGCAGTAAGCTCAATTACGCGGACACGTTTGTTACTGGATACTTTTCTGCCCTGGAGACTTTCTGTGTGTGTAATATGAAACTATAATTATTTGATCCTTGTTTATGCGCCTTTTTAGACTGCAGTATTGTTTTATCAAGGACACTTTGCTTGTGTGCTGTTGTGTAGTTGTTAGCTACCATGTTTACCTTTTGTAAATGAATTCACTAAAATGCAATATACCAACTTTGTGTGTTTACTGGGGGACATTTAGATATTAAGTGGCTGTCCAGCTCTGCAGTCTGCACGACTGCTTGTATCTGAGATTCAAGATATAATCCGATACTGGTTGTTTTGCTGATATCGGACCAATATCCAATATAAATATGGGATCGGAACACCCCTAATAAAAAATGTTATATTCCAATATATAATAGAGAATGACTTCCAAAAAAAGGGCGACATAAGTCAGAATGAGGATGTGTCAAAGGATACTAAAGAGGAATGTCCTGGACCACAAAGGCTTTGACCTGCAGACAAAGGTGGACATTTTAGAGACGCGTCTAACAAAAACTTGGGTCACATTTTCCAACATAACTTACCTCCCTGAGCCTGTTCAGTTGTCATCCACCACACGACTGAAAAGAGACAACATTAATGACAAGAAAGGCTTCTTGAAATGTCTTATCACATTTGCCTAAAAGAGAATTAGTTTCATGGTGTGATGCCGAGGGAATGTCTGTGGGCAAGACGTCTTGCATAAACCTATTTTATAGAAATAGGAGACTGAGGTTTCATGTTGCAGGCGTGACCATTACGACAGTAATGACGGATAACATGCTTTTGTTGAACTATAGCGTCACCCTGAGGGAGAAACGCTCCCTCCTTATGATGCACCGCTTTGTGTGCGCCTCAATGAAACATGTTAGGGGTGTGGATCGATACAAATACTGGTATCATTACCACGGTGGTATTGGGTCAAAACAATTTGTTATCTTCTGTTTATATTTTCACTAATATCTGCTCAAATACATTGTTAGGTTTATGTATGGTTATGTTTACAAACACGTACACACCTTGGACACAGGAGGGATTTGATTCTAGGCCAATTGCAGTCTTTGTTTACTATTTTTTGCCCTAAAAAACTAATTGTTAAAACAGGGCAATATGGGGAAATGTGTACCATATTGTTGATATTGTGTTGTTTAAAATATTGTTTTACATATAGTTTTCACAATCGACCATTTCATATTGGTTGTCATTACTATTGCAGTGTGGTCAAATGTGTTTAAAAAAGTATTTATTCCCACACTGAAATCTTTTAACCAAGTTTTAATGTGTATTTTATCCATGCTAGCATTTAAGCGAGCGAGCGATTTGTTGATATTGTGTCGTTTAAAATTGTGTTTTACATATCAAAGTGTTCACAAACGACCATTTCATAACAGTATTGGTTGTCATTACTATTGCAGTGTGGTTAAAATGTGCTCAAAAAGTATTTATTCCCACACTGAAATCTTTTAACCAAGTTTTAATGTGTCTTTTATTTATGCTAGCAAACAATTTGTTGCTACTGTGTTTAAAATTGTGTTTTACATATCAAAGTGTTCACAAACGACCATTTCCTATCACGGTATTGGTTGTCATTACTATTGCAGTATGGTTCAATGTGCTCAAAAAGTATTTATTCCCACACTGAAATCTTTTAACCAAGTTTTAATGTATCTTTTATCCATGCTAGCATTTAAGCGAGCAAGCAATTTGTTGCTATTGTGTTTAAAATTGTGTTTTACATATCAAAGTGTTCACAAACGACCATTTCCTATCACAGTATTGGTTGTCATTACTATTGCAGTGTGGTTAAATGTGCTCTAAAAGTTTTTATTCCCACACTGAAATCTTTTAACCAAGTTTTAATGTGTCTTTTATCAATGCTAGCATTTAAGCGAGCAAGCGATTTGTTGATATTGTGTCGTTTAAAAGTGTGTTTTACATATCAAAGTGTTCACAAACGACCATTTCATAACGGGGCGGCATGGCGTAGTGGGTAGAGCAACCATGCCAGAAACCTGAGGGTTGCCGGTTCGCTCCCCGCCACTTACCATCCAAAAAAAAAAAAAAAATCGCTGCCGTTGTGTCCTTGGGCGGGACACTTCACCCTTTGCCCCCGGTGCCACTCACACCGGTGAATTGAATGATGAATGATAGGTGGTGGTCGGAGGGGCCGTTGGCGCAAATTGCAGCCACGCTTCCGTCAGTCTACCCCAGGGCAGCTGTGGCTATGAAAGTAGCTTACCACCACCAGGTGTGAATGAATGATGGGTTCTACATGTAAAGTGACTTTGGGTACTTAGAAAAGCGCTATACAAATCCCAGGTATTATTATTATAACAGTATTGGTTGTCATTACTATTGCAGTGTGGTTAAATGTGCTGAAAAAGTATTTATTCCCACACTGAACTCTTAACCAAGTTTTAATGTGTCTTTTATCCATGCTAGCATTTAAGATAGCAAGCAATTTGTTGCTATTGTGTTTAAAATTGTGTTTTACATACAAAAGTGTTCACAAACGACCATTTCCATCACGGTATTGGTTGTCATTACTATTGCAGTGTGGTTAAAATGTGCTCAAGAAGTATTTATTCCCACATTGAAATATTTTAACCACGTTTTAACATGTCTTTTATCCATGCTAGCATTTAAGCTAGCAAGCAATTAGCGTGCCAGCTGCTTCTCCAGGATAATCACTAACTTTTTCAACACGCGGTAATTAATCACAGGTTGTACGATTATATTTGAAACGATAACAGTAACCGTCGGGAATTTTACCGCGTTTTATCATATCGGTAATCGTTACATCACTAGTATTGATATACATATTTATTTGTTGGCCAAAAAATTGTTTTAATAAACAAATTAAAGGCACAAATCTTAGTAAAACGTGTAGGTATCGGCGATACTGGCCTTGTGTTTACGTGGTATCAGATCGATACCAACATTTGTACTAGTATCACCCGCCTGGTGTATTTTGTTTAAACAAACATGTCCATTTACGCATGCGTACAACAGCCTCTATTCGCATAATCGTCCTGACAGGTCAGAAAAAAGAAAGAATAATAAGATTCGAGCCACAAAGTGTGAAGAAGTATACCTCCACTCTGGCTCGAGCCAGCCCGTCCATCTTGTTGACGTCCACCTCGTAGGACGACACGTACCGAAGAACACCGAACAGCACAAGAAGCCACATGGCGACTGGACCGAAAGCTGCCTGTGAGTCGGTGTGACACCGGCCGTCACTGGAGGATGTGAGAGTGAGAACAAGGGCGATGGAGATCAGAACGATGATGACGAAGGGGGGGAGGGTGCGTGGTGACGTCACTTCCGGATGCCGTGCCACGTCTAAGGTTTAACATATACAGTATGTTAGACTAGATACACTCACGTGACGTGACACGAGGCTGAGGTTGGCGTGTCATTTAAACCAAATATTGTTGTTTTTTTTAATTTCGAAATAAAAAAGCGAATGATTCACTAATGATGACAAAGAAAAAGAGCGCGTAAATTCATAAATTCTAAAAAATAAAAAAAATCCCATAACATAAACAATTTCCATCAAAGACAAATTAAGAATTTAAATGTATGGTGCTTTCATTTATCCCCAGTAAATGTTTCTTTATTTGCTTTTTTCCTCTCTTTCATTTTTTATAAATAAATGATAAATGGGTTATACTTGCATAGCGCTTTTCTACCTTCAAGGTAGTCAAAGCACTTTGACAGTATTTCCACATTCACACACTGATGGCAGGAGCTGCCATGCAAGGCGCTAACCAGCAGCCATCAGGAGCAAGGGTGAAGTGTCTTGCCCAAGGACACAACAGATGTGACTAGGATGGTAGAAGGTGGGGATTGAACCCCAGTAACCATCAACACTCTGATTGCTGGCACGGCCACCAACTTCGCCACGCCGTCCCTAGTATTTTTTGTTTAATATCATGCATTATAGGTAGCATGGTGGGACAGGGGTTAGTGCATGTGCCTCACAATACGAAGGTCCTGAGTAGTCCTCAGTTCAATCCCGGGCTCATGATCTTTCTTTGTGGAGTTTGCATGTTCTCCCCGTGACTGCGTGGGTTCCCTGCGGGTACTCCGGCTTCCTCCCACCTCCAAAAACATGCACCTGGGGATAAGTTGATTGGCAACACTAAATTGGCCCTAGTGTATGAATGTGAGTGTGAATGTTGTCTGTCTATCTGTGTTGGCCCTGCGATGAGGTGGCGACTTGTCCAGCGTGTACCCCGCCTACCGCCCGAATGCAGCTGAGATAGGCTCCAGCGACCCCCCGCGACCTCAAAATTGGACAAGCGGTAGTAAATGGATGGATGGATGGATCATGCATTATTGTCTGGAAAGTCTAATGCAGGGGTGTCAAAGGTACGAACAGGTTTTATCCGGCCCACGGGATGGGTTTGCTGAGTATAAAAATTAACCTGAAATGTTTGAATGAAAGAAACAGCTGTTCTAAATGTGTCCACTGGATGTCGCAATAGTAATTATTTGTATCTTTGTAGATGATGTACAAAATAAACCACATGATGTTAGTACAGTATCAATCACGTTATCGATGGGAAAACTAATTTTTAGACAATATGATTTTCCTGAGCGGCTAGAAGACACCGAGAGATACTAGTGGTAGAAAATGGATTAGAAAGGACAGATTTAAAAATAATTATAATTAAAAAAAAATTATTATTTTTTTTTTAACTTGGGACTTCCCGCGGGCCGAATTTTGGACGCTGGCGGGCCGTAGTTTGTGGACCCCTGAATTAGCTACTGCAAAGCACTAGGGGACATGAAATATTTCCAACATTTGTTCAAAATTTGAAAGTTATAATACATCCGTTTTATGAAAGATGTTCTTATTCATAATCGTCAATTAAAAACACTGGCTTTAATCAACTATATGAGGTTCATATGAGGTTCATACTACTATTTCTAAGTAAAACAGTCATGTATACGGAATAAAGCATGTTGTACTGCAAAATTATCCATTGGCGTTTCATAAAATCTCAATCCTACCTATTTCATTTCAAATTTAAATAAGAATAACTAACTGAAGTATAATTTAGGATACATTCACAATTAAATTTGGAATTTTTGCACTAGCATGCTATCCTATAATGCAGTGGTTTTCAACCACTGTGCCGCGGCACACTAGTGTGCCGTGAGATACAGTCTGGTGTTCCGTAGGAGATTATGTAATTTCACCTAATTGGGTTAAAAATATGTTTTGCAAACCAGTAATTATAATCCGCAAATGTGCCGTTGTTGAGTGTCTGCACTGTCTAGAGCTCGGCAGCGTAACCATGTAATACTCTTCCATATCAGTAGGGGGCAGCAGGTTTGTAGATGTTTGTCGTGATCACAATATGTAGACGACAGCGTGCAGGTAAAAAGGTATCTAACGCTTAAACCAAAAATAAACAAAAGGCGAGTGCCGCTAAGAAAAGCCATTGAAGCTTAGGGATGGCTATGCAAAATGAAACTAAAACGAAACTGGCTGCAAAGTAAACAAAAACCAATCAATCAATCAATCAATCAATGTTTATTTATATAGCCCTAAATCACAAGTGTCTCAAGGGGCTGTACAAGCCACAACGACATCCTCGGTACAGAGCCCACATAAAAACAGACTTTCTCTCTGGCACTCATCGAAGGTGGACACTCCCCTTTCCTCTCCCTTATCTCTCCTGCTTGCTTCTTTGTCTTGTCTTGTCTTAACTTTCTTGTTGCCTCTTTTTGCACTGCTCTCCGAATCTAAACATTGGAACTATTTAACTGGCCTCAACGAAATTGACAAGATCTTGGGTTTGGGAGAACCTGTTAGTCATGACGGAGCGGTTGTTGCTGGACACACGACGGACTCTTGGGAGAAGAAGGAGTGCCGCGTGCCTGGCGACCCTTTTCTGTTGAGGACGTGAAGATATCTACCTATTCGGAATTATGACAACAGGACATCTGCTGATTGGAGTAAGCTTTGCTCTGGTTTGTCGACAAATTGGAAGTTGCTGGCAGTCTTCAAAGGATGCGGGAAGAACTGTGGACACTCTTGTGATTTGGATAACATCGGACTGTCTGCCCCGCAGGATTTTTGAGGACCAGTCATAGACAATTTAGAGTGAAAAGCAAATTTTATTTTCACTCGCATACAAAACATTCTTCGATTGTTTCCCTGGCTTCGAGACTCTCCCGAAGGACAGTGCAGCGAAGACACAACAATCTCCCTTCTTGTCTCTCATGGACACACACCTGTTGTTGTTGACTTTGGACTAGCGACTGCACAAGATCAAGATCACACTGCAGGCTTACACACAAACATGCATCCAAAAAAATATACGCCACACATACTTACACTTAGGAGCCCAGTCTAGATTGTATTTTTTTACTCATCCTTCTCCAGCATTTTACCTTTTTCCCATCTTTTACAAGTCGCCTTGTGGCGACCCATCAGCGTTCCTGTTCTATAACCCTGTACACTGTTTGTTTGTCTAATCTTGAACGGGTTTGTGCTGAAAACAAAGTTTCATTGCACTTGTGCAATGAAAATAAAGACCTATCTATCTATCTATCTATCTATCTATCTATCTATCTATCTATCTATCTATCTATCTATCTATCTATCTATCTATCTATCTATCTATCTATCTATCTATCTATCTATCTATCTATCTATCTATCTAGAATGCTGGAAGACAGCAAAGACTTACAGCATGTGGAGCAGATGGCGTCCACAAAGTACATCCGTACATGACATGACAATCAACAATGTCCCCACAAAGAAGGATAGCGTCTGCAAAACTTAAATAGTCTTGACTGAGAAAACAAAGCAGGTGCGGGGAACAGGTTCAAGGAAGACATGAAACAACTACAGGAAAATACCAACAAAACAGGAAAAGCCACCAAAAATAGGAGCGCAAGACAATAACTAAAACACTACTCACAGGAAAACACCAAAAACTTAAAAATAAGTCATGGCATGATGTGACAGGTTGTGACAGTACGCCTACTTTGAGACAAGAGCTATAGTGATGCATGGTTGGTTATGGTTTGAAATCATATCCAACAATTGCAAGAACAACTTTTTACTGTCAATATCGGCTGCTGAGTTTCATTTTTTTATGTTTTCTGCTGGTGGTGTGCCTCGAGATTTTTTTCAATGAAAAAAATGTGCCTTGGCTCAGAAAAGGTTGAAAAACACTGCTATAATGAGTAACTAGGGCAGTGGTTCTTAACCTGGGTTCGATCGAACCCTAGGGGTTTGTTGAGTCGGCCTCAGGGGTTCGGCGGAGGTCAAAACACACCCGACTCTTCGTGTAAATACAAACTTCTCCCTATCGGCGTATTACAGATACGGCAACAGCTGACTGATTTGCAGGTGTGTAATTTGTTGTGAGTTTATGCACTGTGTTGGTTTTGTTGTTTGAACAAGGTGATGTTCATGCACGGTTCATTTTATGCACCAGTAAAAAAAAACATGGTAACACTCTAGTATGGGGAACATATTCACCATTAATTAGTTGCTTATTAACATGCAAATTAGTAACATATTGGCTCTTAACTAGTCATTATTAAGTACCTAGTAATGCCTTATTCAGCATGGCCTTATTATAACCCTAACCCTCTAACTGTGACCCTAACCCTAACCAAATAACTCTAAATTAAGTCTGTATTACTTAGAATATGTTCCCCTAGTGTCCAAATAACTCTAAGTCTTTGATACTTAGAATATGTTCCCCATACTAAAGTGTTACCAAAAACATATAACTTTGTCTTGAATTGAAAATTGAATTGAATTGAAAAAAACATTTTTATTTAATTTTTCACTAAAGAAGGGTTCGCTGAATGCACATATGAAACTGGTGGGGTTCGGTACCTCCAACAAGGTTAAGAACCACTGAACTAGGGGGTTTTGTTTATTTTGTGCACTTCTAAATACTGACCACTGGGCGGCAGTGTGGTTTCATGACAGCTGTAGGTTACCTTATCGCAGTCCAATCAAGTCCTGGCAGCTTGTGTTCAGTAGTCCACTATAGAACGGAAGCTGTGTGTGTGTGTGTTTGTGTATGTTTAAATGTGTGTGTGTTTAAATGTGTGTGTGTGTGACCTGATTCTAGAAGGAAGGTGTCACGGTGCGCTTCGGTCACATTGTTTTTGTAGTCCCTCGCCCCGGTGTCCTTCAGGAAAGGCTGGTCTGAAGGACGCACGGTGACATTTGTGTAGTGTTTATGTATCTTTAAGGACGGCGGGGGGAGGCGGTTGCTGTGCGTCCGAGCGATGTAGCCTGCTTGGCGGCGTGGCCGACCCCACCTGCTCCCTCCGGCCGAGGAACGACGCGAAGCTGGGATGTCGATGGTGTCATCAGGAAATGAAAGTTGAACATTCTCTTTTTCCGCAGGATCATCACCCAGACAGGTAGGTGACGAATATAAACACCCACATGCGTGCTGAAGTCTAATGTTGTAAATAGTGTAACAGTACATGCTTTTTTTTTTTAGCAGCCAAGCACACCTTAAAGCATGACTCCTAATCTGCCCATGTTTATATATACCTGATTCATACACACATACTGCCGAATACATCTTCATTATGCTAAGCTCCTATTTTTTAGAGCATCTCTCACACTCATGATGACAAAACTCTCCTGTGCAATCACACCACTGTCCTTGAAGCAACCCTCTAATTAGGCCACATGATTCTGTCCTACTTGGGAATATTTGTCATGTATTTCACAATATGCAAATGAGCTTTGACCCGAGGTCACTCTCAACGTTAAGGGTGTGTGCTGTTCATGAAGCAGTGGTCATCCTGCACAGTACGGCTCTCGTCCCCAGGGTACACAAATCTCCATCAGGAGTTATTCGAGCAGTGCTAGCCAGTGAGCACTCTTGCAACATCTCACTATTCGATCCGGACTTGAATTTAGATTCTAACCGATTCTCGCAATGTGTTATTTGGTATAAAATAATAATGAAACATTTTCAAAATAGTGTGCAGCGTGTCATTTGATTCTTAAAAAAAACAACAACTTCCATTTAGTATCATAATAAATAATACATATATTTCAGCAGCCTTTCAGCTCATTGTCCAGCACAGCTCTTAACCTACTCAGTGGCCTAGTGGTTAGAGTGTCCGCCCTGAGATCGGTAGGTTGTGAGTTCAAACCCCGGCTGAGTCATACCAAAGACTATAAAAATGGGACCCATTACCTCCCTGCTTGGCACTCAGCATTAAGGGTTGGAATTGGGGGTTAAATCACCAAAAATGATTTAAATAAACACAATTGGCCCTAGTGTGTGAATGTGAGTGTGAATGTTGTCTGTCTATCTGTGTTGGCCCTGCGATGAGGTGGCGACTTGTCCAGGGTGTACCCCGCCTTCCGCCCGAATGCAGCTGAGATAGGCTCCAGCGCCTCCCGCGACCCCGAAGGGAATAAGCGGTAGAAAATGGATGGATGGACAATTTGTTCTGCTTGCCATAATCTTCATTCCTTTTTCTAATAAATGCACATCAACATTGAATTTGTACTTTAACATGTGAAGCGATGTCCGTGTTTTTAAAGTTCCAGGCAGTCCGGATTATAAACATTGTTATTGGTTACGCTCATTAAACAATTCATTGAAGCAACAGAATATAAATCGAAGCTTTTTTCTAATCAAATTAATCGATCGTTGCAGCCCTAATCTAAAGTACCTGGCGTGTTTTTTTGAAGTGAAATTAGCCAGGAAACACAACTGCTCAGTGGCCTAGTAGTTAAAGTGTTCGCCCTGAGATCGGTAGGTCGTGAGTTCAAACCCCGGCTGAGTCATACCAAAGACTATAAAAATGGGACCCATTACCTCCCTGCTTGGCACTCAGCATCAAGGGTTGGAATTGGGGGTTAAATCACCAAAATGATTCCCGGGCGTGGCTACTGCTGCTCCTCACTGCTCCCCTCACCTCCCAGGTTGTGAACAAGGGGATGGGTCAAATTTCACCACACCTAGTGTGATAATCATTGGTACTTTAACTTTAACTTTAACTTTGCATCAGGTCATATGCATTGACCTGATCACTGACCATATCACAACCTGTTCTTATTTTTACGTAACTATCCGCAGTTAAAGTACAGGAGCATGTTTGCTCAAAATGAATTGTGCAATCATTTTGATTTTGATTTTTTACATGATTGATGCGATATTGTTTTGTGATTAATCAAATGAGTTAACTTTTGACAGTCCTCGTTAAAACGAACCCTCGTGAGATTGTTGTGCCAGTACGGTTTCTTTGGTCATGTGTGATAGTTTGTTTGGTCATGTGTGAAAGTGATCGTCTGAACCCTGGTCTGCACCAAACCAGTCCCACAAGGGAACTCTGGTGTGGTTCGCCTGGTTGGTTCGGTGAACGCTACATGGATCGATGTTAAAATGACAGCTTAAAGCATGCAGAAATGACACAAATGTAATGTCCTTTAGTGTGTGTGTGACAACTACACTCTCTGAAAGTCTATTTTAGAAACTGTTCATTAATGGTAGTATGTGAATTTAAAAAAAGAACAGTATTTAAACCAACATAATTTTGTCTGGAATATTTGAATTACATCACATAATATGTAGACGTGGGGCGATATTCGGTAAGTCAGTTAACCGAATGATGAAAGAAAATTGACTCGATAATTTTGCCAGCCTTGATAACCGCCCTGTGCATGCGCTGTTATGGGCCACACGTTGATAAAATTATCAACCAACGACTAGCGTTAGCTTGAGGCTAGAACAAACAACCGACATTAACGTCTTTCCCCATTAAAAAAACAATAGAACATAATCTGAACCTGTTTAAACACATTACTGTCTAAACAATTAAGATACAGTATTCACATTGAACATTAAGGCTGTGCTGTCTTTGCACAAAGTTATCAATATGAACTCCAATGTCAAGTTGAAACAGACTGACGTTTCTTTAATAGGAAGTGAACTCACGTGACGTCACATTAGCCTGAAGTAAATGTAAAACATCACCTAATTTGTATTTATTAAAAATAAATCTAAAACGTTTACAAATTAAAATGGAAGAAGATAAACATAATTAAACACACAAATACAAATAATATGGCTTTTATGAAGCCAGAACAATATTTCATGTTTCCTCTGCCAAGAAAGTGTATTGTGTAGCTATTTATTTTAGTTATTAAAAAAAGAAAAATAGGTTAAAAGATTTTAGTGTGGGTATGAGTAATTTTTGGGCACATTCAACAATACCGTGATAATTTTGGTCATAATAACTTTATTTAGCCATATTGTTTTGGTTGTGTATATTTGAGGTTGCCCCACTCCCTCCTTAACAGACACACACTAAAGGACATTACATTTGTGTCATTTCTGCATGCTTATTGCTTTTGGTTGTGATTTTTATTCAAGTGCAACATTTTGCTAACAGAGTATTTTTTATTTTCATTATTTGTTTGTTTTATTTAACTTGGATATTTTAAAGTTTACATTATAATTATAAAGTTTGTTTATAAAACGTTACAACATTAAAATATTGGAGAAATATAAGTTTATTGCATTTGAAAGGGTATACTTGCATTATTATTATTATTATGTATATTCATTTCATCAACGGGTAATTTGGTTTCAAAATAATGTTGACAATAATATCGTTTACCTGCAATAATTTGTAGGTCAATAAATCGTCGAGCAAAAATTATCGGTCCAGGCCAAGTAGTAATGTATGTCAAAAAAGTAGCAGGAAACACAAATGTTTCTATTCTGCAAACATGCAGTGCTGATTTAATAATAAGGAAAGGAGATTGCAATGAGAGTGTATTATCATGTGTGTTAATTTTAGTTGCATCGGTTCTGATTTTCACCCACTCACTTCCTGTAGATAGTGTAAAGATGTTGCATCGCTATTGCCTTACTTGTGCAACTCTCTTGTTTCATTCTTGACAGGAAGGAGTATTTAAGGTAATGAAGTGTCTCCGCTTGCACACACACTCATTACTCATGTTTGCGTCTGCAAGCATTTTATTTCCATTGGTCAGGTAACAGATTTAAATTTACACTAATGTATAATTTGATACAAGTTGTACAACAAATATGCTTAAACCAATCCAATCTAATGTAGGTCAATATGCTAAGCTAATTGAACAAACATTGACATCGTAACTTTATGACAAAGCATATTAGTTTCTATCTAATAATACATCTCATTGATAAATAATTAATTTAACTTTTGGAATATGATGTGGGTCAATAAAAAGAGAGCAGTTTTCTAAAAAGAAACAAACCAGGGCTGTTTAAAGCATGGCCATTTTTACGCCACAAGTGCATCAGTAACTGTTTGAACAGTGTGAATTATTGTTTTATTTTTAGGAAATGAAAGTCCATTATTACCCAAAGTGCAACATTATTCAAGTCTTTCTAAGATTTCTCTGGCTTTTTTCATGATTACTGCGGCCTAAAATGTCTGAATTCACTGCCACTTTTTCAGAAAGTTGCGGTTCAAGACTTTTGATGGTTATTTTTTTCTTTACTACCATAAAAAAATGTATCAATGTTTTGAGTGTTCCTTGTAACAGTAACCTAAAAAAGCACGGAATTTCAATAAAAAATACTGTATTGATATTTTACTCGTTTTATACTATACACTTAAAAGTAGACACTGGATGGCAGTAAAAGCACACACACAGAATTTATTGTTAAATTACTTACAGTAGTAATAATTAATAAATATAATTACAGAAAGAAACCCCACCAGAGGCTAACTTATTGTGCTTATTAGCTGTCTGTTCTGTTGTCCACAAATTGCAGACAATCTCTGTGCATGTGAAGTTTGTTAATCTTAAACGTTCATTTATGTGCCAAAACATTCAACCCACACTTTAAAAAATTTTGTGAGCGGTTGAGAGCAAGCCATAGCGGGAATTTTTGTTGGTAAATAAGACCTTGAGAGATTATCATCACACATATCTGTCATGTCAATGTTGCCTCTTTGTTTGGTCAGCATTGCAAATGAAAATAGGTTCTTAATTGCCTTACCCTGGATAAATAATGTTTAATGCTTATACCAGTCTATTAACCAAAAGGCTTAGCGTTTGAGCAATAAAGAGTTAATATGGTGGAACCTCGATTTACAAACTTATAAAATAGAAACGTTTGTATATTGAAGTGCATTTCTCCATGTGAAACAATATAAATATGAATAATGGGCTCCAGCCTTGACAAAAGTCCATATTTTTAGTGAAGGTTAGTACATTTTGAACACAATATAAAGCGCTGTACAGTACTGTATATCAAACAAACATAAGGGGTTGTTGGATCAAGTATCTTTTAGCTAACCCTAACCCCTCTTTTTACATGGCTTAAAATTTGGTTATGGAAATTACAGTATAAATCCTTCATAGGGCGCAATATAAGACTAGATTCAGCTTAAGGGCAAAGACTACCTCCTATCTAGGCAACACACTGTAGTCCGTACACTACTGCCATCTGATGTCTTGGAATTGCATGCAAAGTCTTCTATATAATACTTGCGAATGAGACTCAAGAAATTTAATGATAAAAAACAAGTTATAACAACTATACAGCACAGTTATCATAATCAGCTCATTTTTAAAAATGTTACATTAAAAATATTTTATTATTAAAAAATTAACACACAACAATACTGACAATTGGTACTGTGGAGTACTGGTATTAATTTCCAGGTACTGTAAATTGGTACGGTATCGGTTCAAATGTGAAAGGTACCTAAATACAGTTTTAAAAGGACTTGCATCACATTATATTTTATGTTGTCTGTAAGTTTTAGACTGACACCTAAATGGCTTTGACAGCCTGTCATCTGGAGCTGTGGCCTGATCAAAAAAATGAAGACCAGCATGGAGTAGAGTGAGCTCAGAAATAGGCGCTAGGACCTGGAG
The DNA here is from genome assembly GCF_033978785.1 of Entelurus aequoreus. Lineage (NCBI taxonomy): Eukaryota > Metazoa > Chordata > Actinopteri > Syngnathiformes > Syngnathidae > Entelurus > Entelurus aequoreus. The sequence continues at coordinate 70,130,077 of NC_084736.1, read as the reverse complement.
CAAACATTTCCAGCTGTGGCAGCATGTCATTAGTGTGGAGGTCACCATTAGTGTCCGCCTCTCTGGGAGATATGGCCCCCGGAGACCCTGAATGCCAACACTATCCCTGGCTGTGATGTCAAACATTAAACAGCAGGCCACATGGACCAAACATGATAGCCGCTAACTATGTCAGGTACACCCGGACAGTGACTTTATTATAATAGTTTGCAATGTTGTACAAGGGCACTTAATGTTGTTGTAATATTTTACTGCAGCTAAATAAGTTACCAGTCCAGTATTAAACTGAAATGTATGATAAAGCGCTGGTGTTATCAGAGTCTTATCAGTTCTCCTCACAGTGTCAAACTGTCACTTTCAGTCGTCATTCTTTGTCGTCAGAAGCCAACCTGACCTTAACAGGACGAGGTGGAGCTCAGTGTTTAAGTTCCTCTACATCCTCTCTGGCTTTTGCGTGCCTCTGGCCCTCAGGAGGGTGCATGTAAACACCGTGATACATTTGTTATTGTCAAATTGTTCCGCTCTCTCCTCTGCCGACGTGAGCGGAATACAAAATGCTAATCTGTCCTGACTGTTCTCGGTGCAGAAAATATTTTTGCTGTTGCCCTGACGTAAATTTGAAAATATGCACATTTGTGTGTGTGTCATGAAGATTAAGTCCTCTGAATGTAGATTTTTTTCTTTCCTGTGCCATTCATAAAGCATTTTATGACATTTACGGGATTTAGCGTCTATTGACCTCCAGATGTCCTTCTAAAGCCTGTTTTCTTTTTATCATGATGACCGTCACACTTCTGAGGCTGATGCTGGTAGAACTCAAATGTAAAGGTTGCAATAAAAAAAATTAATGGAGGGAATGTTGTTTCTGTGGAGGTGGGGTGCAAAATGGCATAACTGTCTAATTTGCATAATTGACCATGACAAAAAACTCTGTTTGTGTGTGGAAGAGTAAAACAGAGATTTTTGTTAGTGTCATAAGTAGTTGGACTGTCATAATTAAAGCTTTTATGCAGTTTAATCCACTATCATTATTAATCTGTTTAAAAATTCAAATCCAATAATGCCTCAAAATCAAAAACCTCTCCAGCAATGCGTTTTGGGCAGTTTTTTCAAGTAGTGTTAGCGTCACACACACACAAATAGGCAGTTGATGCTATATCAACATGTAACACGTTTTATGTACACTCTGCAGGAAGGAGCTTTCTTTTCACTGAAGCTTCCACCTTTAAGTAGCACATTGATGACACAAAATGAGCAACATCCACATTTTTGTGGATAAATGTTTGTTTAGGAATTTTTGTTAGCTTTAACATCATGTTCATGTTGTTATGTTAAGTTCATGGTCATCATTCCCTTCTTTCTTGAGCCCCTCATGCAAAATGAAACACCATTAATGTAGATAAAAAAGGAATGATATTTAATCGTGAATAATTAAAATTAATCCACAGCCAATTTGTGATTAATCTGGTTATAGTTTATAGTCGTTTGACAGTACTAGTTATCAGAAATGTGCAACATTATCTCACAGAACATGAAACTATTAGTAGGGGTGTTTGTTTAATTTTGCAAAGTAGACATGCGTGAATCTTTAAAAAATTATCGACCATTTAAACAAACATTCATGATGTTTTCTGGGCTCCATGTAAGTGTGTGCTGGTTTTAAAGATAATCTCAGTACGTGTCATTCTGCTTCAGTATGTACGTCAACAGATGTGTTATAATTAGGGCTGTCAAAATTAGCGATTAGTGATTAATCACAAAAAAATGATTGCATTAGTCGTGAACACACTTAATTTATGCAATTTATTTTGATTGTACAAACTCTTCTATCTTACCCGCGATACAGTCAGTGATCAGATTATTGCATACATCAGTACAAAGATGAGTGTAGACACGCCGACTGGTGTGCTCGCCTGCAAATTTTACTCCAAAATACAGTCTAAAAGTACTTTAGATAAATCATTCAAGTAAAAGGTTTAACAACTTTCCGAGGCGATATTCTGACAATAAAATTGAATTTGTGTACAAATATTGGGGTCTTTTGTTAAGCAAATTTTAATTAAGCACGCAAGTAATCAGCTGTGATGAATCCTGATAAACCAAATTCCAAAATGTGGTTAATCTAATTTATAAAATTATTAATTTGACAGCCCTAGTCATAATGCGTGACAGAGTCAGCTGTGACATGCGTTAAAAAGCAGAGTTACAAAGCCATTTACTGTACAGAATTGGAACAACAAGCTACGCAGACAGTCCAAATATAATATATTGAGTAAGGGTGAAAACACAAATTCTAAAAAATATATATAATTAGGCGCCAATTCTTCCTTATGTTATTGTGGTGGCAAACACTTTATAGGAAACAATGCAAGAAGATATATCCATTCAGTTTAATCTGGCTGTCATCATTATACACTACCGTTCAAAAGTTTGGGGTCACCCAAACAATTTTGTGGAATAGCCTTCAATTCTAAGAACAAGAATAGACTGTCGAGTTTCAGATGAAAGTTCTCTTTTTCTGGCCATTTTGAGCGTTTAATTGACCCCACAAATGTGATGCTCCAGAAACTCAATCTGCTCAAAGGAAGGTCAGTTTTGTAGCTTCTGTAACGAGCTAAACTGTTTTCAGATGTGTGAACATGATTGCACAAGGGTTTTCTAATCATCAATTAACCTTCTGAGCCAATGAGCAAACACATTGTACCATTAGAACACTGGAGTGATAGTTGCTGGAAATGGGCCTCTATACACCTATTTAGATATTGCACCAAAAACCAGACATTTGCAGCTAGAATAGTAATTTACCACAATAGCAATGTATAGAATGTATTTCTTTAAAGTTAAGACTAGTTTAAAGTTATCTTCATTGAAAAGTACAGTGCTTTTCCTTCAAAAATAAGGACCTTTCAATGTGACCCCAAACTTTTGAACGGTAGTGTACGTCATAAATCTTTAACTCTACAGTTGTTATTTTAAAGTAATCTTAACAAGCCTAACTGTCATAAAAATAAGTTTAATAATATAAAACATTCACACCAAGTCTTTATTAACTTCAGTGATGAATGACAAAGGTATACTACATAGAAAATTCATGTTGCAAAGCTACATGTAGTTAGTTAGTTTAGATTACTTCTGATGTGTAACATGTAAATTGGTACTGGATTATAAATACCGGTAAGCGCTGAAAAATAGTCAGGAAGCCAAATAACAAAACCAAATTACCGTAATTAAAGGTCTTGTGAGGTTCAATGTTTTTTTCGGGGTGGTGTTTCAAATTTTCATTTGACCGGTTTTCTCCAACATGTTGGTAAAATTCTATATTGGCATTCGACTCTTAAGGTTACAGTGTATTATTGTGTGTTGTGGTTCATCATAAAAAAACATTTCATCAAAATCAAATCGCTGCACATTATTGTTTGGTCATGTATCATTGTGTGGCATTGTTACTTCACTTTGACTAGAGATGAAGTGAAAGCAAAATGTCATGTAATGAACATTTGTAAGATTGATTGACCTTTACATATAAGTAAAGATGGCGCAGCAGACAGAGAGGAGAGAGAGGATTAGAGACAATAAGAGAGGGGAGGGGGTGGTTAAATCATGGAGAAATAGACAGTGCCTAAGGGTAGTTTTTTATACTGCAAAAAAACCCAGAATGCCATCACTAAACTGGGATGTAGGGATGATACTCGAAACCGGTTTTCCCGGTGGTTTGATAAGAAAAGAATTGAGTCCTCGGACTCTAATCCCTTTTTGAGAACCGGTACCCGTTATCGAGACCACTATAGTAAAGGAAAAGAGTTGATTCTTTATTCGAATCCCGTCCCGACCAGAAATGCTCCGTGGGACATCACAATAAATGACGTCACGTAGCTCAGTCATTAGGCGCAGATAGCCAAAGCAGGAAAACAATGGACGGGAAAAAGCGCTCCAAGGTGTAATAAAGTTCAAAACAAAAGCTATAATCCATAGAATAACTTTACTGAGAGATTTTAGCAGGGTAAAACACATGACGAACACTTTTACGACCAACCGGAAACATAGCAACGCACCTCCTTTACGGCAGCTGTCGCAACGTTCTTAAAACAACCGCAGCACATACATATATATACAACATATCTCCCTTTTTTAACTTCTGTTTTTCTTTCCTTGTAAACAAAACAAAATCACACTGTAGATGTGTTGTCTGTCTAATTATAAATAATGCAGACGAGGCGTGTTGGCTGAGTTCTTGACGTTTACTTTCACAGCGTGGCAACATGCAACACTTTTCGGGGCTACCGCGCATGCTCGTAACTCCCGTTGCATGCTGGGTAGTGTAGTTGTTATATTCTCTAGCTCAGGGGTCACCAACCTTTTTGAAACCAAGGGCTACTTCTTGGGTACTGATTAATGCGAAGGGCTACCAGTTAGATACACACTTAAATAAATTGCCAGAAATAGCCAATTTGCTCAATTTACCTTTAACTCTGTTATTATTAATAATTAATGATATTTATCTTTGTGGAAACACTGATCATCTTAATGATTTCTCACAATGAATATATATAGAAACAGATAAATATCAATATGCAACACTTTATTTTTATATTTTCTCTAAGTGCACATTTTTCAAATTGAACATTTTCAAATGATCACTTCTAAGACAGTCTTGTGAAATCACAATATCCCATTTTAACTAGCTAGCCACTAATATTTTTTAACAAATCATGAATTACTTTGCACCATGTTTGTACAAATAATAACTCATGTAAAATACAAAAGTAAACTCTCAAATTTTTAAATTATGTCACACTTTGAACTGGACACTAAATCTGTTATCTGTTTCTTTGTCAGTTAGTGGGAAGCCTGTCATTGCATGCTGTTAACTAGTGTGTTGTACTCTGGTGTGTAACTTGACACTGCAACTCTGAGTGAGTCTTGCAGATGTGCATCAGTGAGGCGTGTTTGTTCTTGATGAAGTTCATGTCAGAAAAGGCTGATTCACAAAGATAAGATTTTTCCTCATTGTTTGCGGAACCTTCTTAATCTTTTGGACATATTTTCACAGCAATCTGGCCTTAAGCTTAATTATGATAAATGTGAAATGTTAAGGATCGGAAATCTAAAGGGAACGTCCTTTCGAATGGAATGCAAAGTGCCTGTTTTGTGGACAGATGGACCAGTTAACATACTTGGTGTTGTTGTCCCAGAAAATCTGGAAGATCTAGGCTCAGTAAATTATGATAATCCACTAAGAAAGCTGGACAAAATTATGCAATTATGGAAAGGGAAATCCCTAACCTTGTATGGTAAAATGTCTATTGCCAACTCGTTAATTATTCCTCAATTTATTTATTTGTTTTTGTCATTACCAGCTCCATCACAAAACTTTTTTAAGATATATGAGCGGAGGGTCTTCGATTTTGTCTGGAACGGCAAACCAGAAAAGATTAAAAGAAAGGTTTTGTACAAAGAGTATGAATATGGGGGCCTGAAACTTCTCAACCTTGAAGCTATGTGTCTGTCTTTAAAAGCATCAATTGTTCCAAAGATGTATTTAAACATTGAGTGGTACACAAATGTCCTGTTGGACAAAAAACATGTACTGTATCAAAAGAAATTGTATCCTTTTTTACAAGTGATCCCCTCCCAGAGAGTCTGCTGGGAAACATAAAGGAAACAATCCACTCATAGTGGTGTTTTCAATTTTATGTGCCAGAAAAAAGAGACAATATTTTGCAGCAGTTAATATGGATGAACTCTAATATTGTAATAGATGGAAAGCCTTTCTTTTGGAAAAATATGTTTGAAAGAGGAATCATTTTTGTCAATGATATCATCAATGAGAATGGTAAAATTATGAAGTATGATGAATTTAGAGCTATGTATGGTGATGCTTGCTCAAGCTTTTCATTTTATCAACTAACTGGAGTAATTGGGAAAAGATGGAAAAAAATAATTAATTATGGAACTACTAAATTATTAGTTTGTAAACCTCTAATAAGAAATTCTAGTTGGCAAAAAAGGAACTAAAATAAATAGAAAAATACATAATTTTTATTTAATAAAGAAATCTTTGAAGGCTGCCTCATACAACACAAATGGAAAATGGGAGGAATTTTTTGACTGCCCGTTGCCATGGGATGCCATATTCAAACTAATCTATAAAACCACTATCGATGTGCAAAATCGTTATTTTCAAATTAAAATTATTTATAACTTCTTACCCACAGGGAAAATGTTAAAATTATGGAATATGACAGAGTCAGATGATTGCCGATTTTGTTGTCAGGAGCCTGAATCCACCCTGCATTTGTTTTGGTATTGTCATATTGTGTCTTTGTTTTGGGTGGAAGTTGAAAAAATGTGTTTAAGGATTGGTTTGTTTATGAAGGTTAATGTGGTTTCTGTTATTTTAGGAGAGTTTATTGACAATCATGATTTAGTCAATTTAATTATAGTACTCGGTAAAATGTTTATTTTTAAGGCCAAAAACAGATATTCACTTAGTATTACTTTCTTTAAAACATTTATTCAGTATTTTGTAACTTTAGAAAGCTACATGGTTGAAAACCATAATGATGCCAAAAAACATTAAAAAAAAAGATGAGAAGTCCTCAAAGGCTTATTTTGAAAGTATAATTATGTTTATAGATTATATGATATCTGTTGTTGTGTTCCCTAATTTGAGTGACCTGGACATAATCTGGACTGTACATAAATGCTTATTTTGAAAATGTAATTTTGTTTATAAATTATATGCAATCTGTTGTGTTCCCTAATTTTTTTCTGTGTACATGAATGAAGGTGTGTGTTGCTGAGTCCGACTTGGACATTATCTGGACTGGGCCTGGTTTAAAAAACCCTTTAAACAAATCTAATTTCATTGACAACCTGGTCTGTTGAAGATAAGGCCCTTTTTTTTAAAAATAAAATAAAATAAGATAAATAAATAAAAAATATTTTCTTGGATAAAAAAGAAAGTAAAACAATATAAAAATAATTACATAAAAAATAGTAATTAATGAAAATGTTAGTGGACCAGCAGCCTATACAATCATGTGTGCTTCAGGGACTGTGTCCCTTGCAGATGTGTTGTCTATGTTGTGGGAACCAGAATATTGGTAGCAGAAAGAAATAACCCCTTTTGTGTGAGTGGGTGTGGATGAGTGTGCATGGGGGAGGTTGTTTGGGTTGATGCACTGATTGAAAGTGTATCTTGTGTTTTTTCTATGTAGATTAAATTTTTTTTTTTAAATTTAATTTTTTTATTTATTTATTTATTTTTTTTAAATTTTATTTTATTTTTTTTTTAGAACAGGCGACTCATCTGGTCCTTACGGGCGACTCATCTGGTCCTTACGGGCGACCTGGTGCCCGCGGGCACCGCGTTGGTGACCCCTGCTCTAGCTCATAACATTTTTCCCCCATAAAGAAATAATGTTAACTCAATAAAGTGTATTTCTTTTTTTAGCTTTAACTTTTCATTTATTAGCATTGTAACCACATTTGCAAAGAACTTTTCTCTTCATAGAATGTTCTTTCAATAAAGAAATAAAGTGCAAAAATGTCAAAGCATCATAACAAACAGTTATATCAAATAGCAGCAGAAGTGCACTTTTTGGAGAGCTGTATTATTTTCAGTTTTGTGCCCAAGGGACTGATTTTATTTAACACTATATTATTATTTATACACCTATAGTGATCACAGAGACAGGTTGTTTTTGTGTTACTGTATATATTTGTTTCTCTGAAAAATCCCACTTAATATACTTTAGGTAACAACAGTCAATATTTATTTATTTTATTTTATTTTTTTTAGGTGGGTAACAGTCAATATTTATTTATTTATTAGATTTTATTTTTTTATTATATAATAAAAGTGAGCTTTTGTTAAACCAAATATTGTGTGTTTTTTTCCATATACAACAACCTATCTGGACTCGATAAGAGAATCGATAAGGAATCGGTTCGATAAGAGGATTCGATAATAGGCTCGAACTCGATAATTCCTTATCAAACATCATCCCTACTGGGATGTCTTACCCAACTGTCCATCTCTCTATTGTAAGCCCACTCCCTTTTTAAAAACTGTACGTGGAGCATAAGAACATGTTCTTCCCAGACAAATAGTGTGTGTCAAAGAAAGAGAGCGAGCATGTGGAGTGTCGTGGTCATCATAAAGTCCTGGTTAATTATTATCAATGCCCACATGTGAACAGGAAGAAGACTTAATGCTTGTTGCAATGTTTGTTTGTACACACAGCAACACAAAGTGAAATTTCTTTGTCATTTCTACTCAAAAAAACAACTAACACAGATATTTTTAATGCAGGCTTACATCATGTTCACCATTGACTCTAATGGATCTGGGTCAAGTTGTCCCAGTTTTTCTCTTGTATGACTTATTTTAAGACCGTTCCCTCAAAATGGTAATGATGTATTGATTTCCTACATGCTTAAAGGCCTACTGAAATGAATTTTTTTTATTTAAACGGGAATAGCAGATCCATTCCATGTGTCATACTTGATCATTTCGCGATATTGCCATATTTTTGCTGAAAGGATTTTGTAGAGAAAATCGACGATAAAGTTCGCAACTTTTGCTCGCTGATAAAAAAAAGCCTTGCCTGTACCGGAAGTAGCGTGACGTCACAGGAGGTAATATTCCTCACAATTTTCCTTTGTTTACAATGGAGCGAGAGAGATTCGGAGCGACAAAGCGACAAATTCCCCTTTAATTTGAGCGAGGATGAAAGATTCCTAGATGAGGAACGTTACAGTGAAGGACTAGAGAGTCAGTGATGAACGTATCTTTTTTCGCTCTGACAGTAACTTTAAGTACACGCTGGCTCATTGGATTCCACACTCTCTCCTTTTTCTATTGTGGATCACGGATTTGTATTTTAAACCACCTCGGATACTATATCCTCTTGAAAATGAGAGTCGAGCACGCGAAATGGACATTTAAAGTGACTTTTATCTCCACGACAATACATCGGTGACACACTTAGCTACTGAGCTAACGTGATAGCATCGTTCTCAAATGAAGATAGAAACAAAAGAAATAAACCCCTGACTGGAAGGATAGACAGAAGATCAACAATACTATTAAACCATGTACATGTAACTACACGGTTAAAAATTCTCAGCCTGGTAAGGCTTAACAATGCTGTTGCTAACGACGCTAAGGCTAATTTAGCAACTTAGCAACCGGACCTCACAGAACTATGATAAAAACATTAGCGCTCCACCTACGCCAGCCAGCCCTCATCTTCCGATCAACAGCCGTGCTCACCTGCGTTGCAGTGATCGACGGCGTGACGAAGGACTTCATCCGTGGGTTTGGCGGCAAGCATCGGCTAGGCGTCTGCTAAGTAAGTAGTCCTTGTGTTGCTGTAAGTATTGTACTTAGCCGCTAATACATCGATCGATCCCACCTACAACGTTCTTTTTTGCAGCCTCCATTGTTCATTAAACAAATTGCAAAATATTCACCAACACAGATGTCCAGAATACTGTGGAATTTTGTCGAAGAAAACAAGATGTTTTTGTATCGGGTCCGATGGGGTCCAACCACTTCCGTGGATTTTGTGACGTCACGCGCATAAATCATATCCAAAGGAGTTTTTCAACCGGAAGTGTGGCGGGAATTTTAAAATTGCACTTTATAAGTTAACCCGGCCGTATTGGCATGTGTTTCAATGTTAAGATTTCATCATTGATATATAAACTATCAGACTGCGTGGTCGGTAGTAGTGGGTTTCAGTAGGCCTTTAAAGGCCTACTGAAATGAGATTTTCTTATTTAAACGGGGATAGCATGTCCATTCTATGTGTCATACTTGATCATTTCGCGATATTGCCATATTTTTGCTGAAAGGATTTAGTAGAGAACATCGATGATAAAGTTCGCAACTTTTGGTCGCTGATAAAAAAGACTTGCCTGTACCGGAAGTAGCGTGACGTCACAGGTTATGGAGCTCCTCACATCTGCACATTGTTTACAATCATGACCACCAGCAGCGAGAGCGATTCGGATCGAGAAAGCGACGATTACCCCATTAATTTGAACGAGGATGAAAGATTTGTGGATGAGGAAAGTGAGAGTGAAGGACTAGAGGGCAGTGGGAGCGATTCAGATAGGGAAGATGCTGTGAGAGGCGGGTGGGACCTGATATTCAGCTGGGAATGACTAAAACAGTAAATAAACACAAGACATATATATACTCTATTAGTCACAACTCAACCAGGCTTATATTTAATATGCCACAAATTAATCCGCATAACAAACACCTCCCCCCTCCCGTCCATATAACCCGCCAATACAAATCAAACACCCGCACAACACACTCAATCCCACAGCCCAAAGTACCGTTCACCTCCGCAAAGTTCATACAGCACATATATTTCCCCAAAGTAACGTACGTGACATGCACATAGCGGCACGCATGTACGGGCAAGCGATCAAATGTTTGGAAGCCGCAGCTGCGTACTCACGGTAGCGCGTATCCAACTCAAAGTCCTCCTGGTAAGAGTCTCGGTTGTCCCAGTTCTCCACAGGCCAATGTGTATCCAACTCAAAGTCCTCCTGGTAAGAGTCTATGTTGTCCCAGTTCTCCACAGGCCAATGGTAAAGCTTGACTGTCATCGTTCGGGAATGTAAACAATGAAACACCGGCTACGACGTAGCCGCTACGTGTTTGTGTTGCTGCAGCCGGCCGCTAATACGCCGCTTCCCACCTACAGCTTTCTTCTTTGCTGTCTTCATTTTTCATTAAACAAATTGCAAACGATTCACCAACACAGATGTCCAGAATACTGTGGAATTTTGCGATGAAAACAGACGACTTAATAGCTGGCCACAATGCTGTCCCAAAATGTCTGCTACAATCCGTGATGTCATGCGCAAACGTCATCATACCGAGACGTTTTCAGGAGGATATTTCGCGGGAAATTTAAAATTGCACTTTACTAATCTAACCCAGCCGTATTGGCATGTGTTGGAATGTTAAGATTTCATCATTGATGTATAAACTATCAGACTGCGTGGTCGGTAGTAGTGGGTTTCAGTAGGCCTTTAAAGGGGCTGTTGGCAACTTCCTCAAAAGTATATTTTTTAAACCAAAAATTATAACACCACTGGGTAGCTTATGTTACAGAACATATAATTTTGACAATATTTTACTAATTTCATTTCATTATATTTAATAAAAATGGCTTGTTACTCTAATAAATGTGTCTGGCGTTCAAGGTACCAATTCCCAGTACCTGGGAATCAATACTGTTTTACTCAACGGTACCAATTTTCCGTACACTGCGTGAGTTTTATGTGTTAATAAACATTGATTTGTTGAATAATAAAATCTAATTTTTAAAAAAGTCAACATTTAACAGTGAGCTGGTAATGATAAATGTGGTGTCCAGTGGTTATATCTTGTTTTGTTACACTTCTGTGTCACATTTGCAAGTATTATATAGAAGACTTTGCATGCAGTAACAATTCCAAGACATTAAATAGTAGTAGTGTATAGACTACGGTGTGTTGCCTAGTCAGGAAGTAGTCTTTGCCATTAAGCTGAAACTAACCTTTTGATGCTGCCTAAAAAGTGTTTATACTCTGTATTGTACTTATTACACACCAGCTGTTTGTTCGTAAGGTGCAGCATCTTAGTTGTAGTTTTCATTACCAAATTTGAAGGAGTTTAAATCGCCATGTAAAATCGCTAATGCTTATCACTAGCATGTTTATGGCAAATCCAATGTGAATAGCATCAAGCTAGTACATTTTGAAAGTGGTGCTTTACTGTATGTTCTAGTGTTTTCTATCAGGCATACTTGCTTTTTTGGCATGGAAAATTGTATCTTAACTAGAGTCAGTCCGACTGATTCTGTTTAGAGTGCTACTTGAGTGGTTGTTTTGCCCGCCAAGTGTTTGCCGAGTCTGCAACTAGACATGATATATCGAAATATGGCACCTTTTTTGATTTTATGTAAATCCATACCCGTTAACATTGACGAAATACCTATTAAAGTACCAAATTTGGTACCTGTCCATACTCACCGCTGTCCACACGTGCACACACCCAAAAGCATTCAAAGAAAAGTAACTAACAATTTGCAATGTTGTGTTGTTGTTACCATAGGCTATACTTTCAATGACAGATAACTTTAGTAGCCAGACATTGCTAAATTACTATCGTTAGCTGACCTTGCACAAAGCTAATGTGCTGGCATGTGTGTTACGCACGAACATAGTTTACATGCTAAAAGCCGGATGAGGACAGGAAATAATGCCGACAACACTCTTCGCATCAGCGTAAAGGTTGCAAACATCCCCTTTAACATGTCCAAAAAGGATTAGGAAGAAGGATAGTTATTTAATCCTATACCCCTTATTTATGTCTCAGCAATTACTGATTGTTAGTTCACTTCCTGTGATTTAATGATACCGTTTTCCATGTTCAAATAATCCATTTATTCTTTTACTGAGATGGGATTTGACAAGTGAGAAATTGGATTTATTTTAATGGCATCTTATCTCATTGTTGCGTGTCTGCAGTTTGCAATGTCAAGCCCTTTTCATAATGTTTTTTTTTAAACTTGCTGTTCCTTGTACGTCAATGGTTCAGATTGAACATATATATATATATATATGTTCAACATGGGATTCATTTATTACTCAAGATGGAATTGGATTTTGGTTAAATTACATTAAAGCCCCCTTAATTGCCAGTATTACTTCAGCTCTTGTGACTTGTGCTGTTGTGGCTCCTCATGTGTAGTTAGTGTGTGTGTCAGGTGCTCCCAGCTGATATGAAGTGACTGAGCATCTCCTTGGTTACAGCAGACGACCCATTAGGCATAAAGAGACTTGATGGTAGTGTGTACAGGACTTATTTTCTCATGAAAGGCACTGCCAAATAGATCAATGCATTATTGTTATTTTTTTTTATTATTATTTAGCAATGTATTTCCAAGGCTTTGATACTGCAAGAATTAGACTAGTCCTGTCTTGTTGGGTCAACACATTATTGGCACAGTGAGCTTTAGTGATTTTTTCTGTTTGTGGAAATTTGACAATGGGACCTCCAAAGTCAAACAATAGATTTCCAATTTAATCGAATTTGCTCCCAGTTTTACTATTTAAAATGATCAGTTTCAGCATCGAGCTGTCACCATCATTAAAACCTATTTTTTAATGATGCAGGAACATTTTCAGTATATAATTGAATTAAATGTTTTTTTAAAATAAGGAAGATACAGTTAAACTAGGAATGTAACAATAAACGTTAACCGCGGTAAAACTTCCGACTGTTAGTTTTACCGTTTTAAATTAAAATGATAGAAAAACTGTGATTGATAACTGCACTTTGATGAACTCATTGACTGATTTGCGTCAGCTCGCTAGCTTAAATGCTAACATGAAAACAAGAGACATTAACGTCTTTCCCCATTAAGCAATCTAAACTTATGTAAACACATTACTGTTTGGGTCAATAAAATATTCAATTGTGTAACTTGAACCTACTGGGTGCGCTCTCTTAGAACAGAGTGATTCTTCTATACTCAAGGAATAAAAGACAGAGGTATTTTTACAGTGCATTTAAGGACCGCTGAACAGATTAGGACGCCGCAAAGCCTGCCAGAAATAAATAACCGATTTAATTTGTTACACACGTTTCATCTAAATAAATGTTAAAATGCTACAGTACAAACCAATATTTAAAACAATAAAAGCTTAGCAATTAAAACAGATATAATACTTAGACTAAAACACTATCAGTGAAGCATAAGAAACACAAAACATGCAAAATAGTGGGTTTTCTAACAGTGTCTATTTATTTTAGTTGTTTAAAGAAAATGCTTGGTCAAAAGATTTTTAATGTGTGTATTAGTATTTTCTGACCACATTCAACAATAAAGTGATAATATTGATAGCTGAGATCATTTTGGTCACGATAACTGTGAAATGAAATGTTTATGTCGTTACATCCCTAAGTTCAACATATTTCCAATGCAATTATTGCAACTAATGTTTTGCATAAAGATTGTATATAGGTATTGCTAATTTTTTCAGTCAGTACCCCAAATAACTAACCGACTCTAACACAGCATACAATCGATCAATATACTAAAGTGACACACAAGATAACACCTTAAAATTATGAGTCAAAATAGCAATAATACATACAAACAACATTAAATATATCTGGCTTCTTCAAAAAGAAAAGAGCATTTTGTGATGATGATGATGATGATGATGTTAAGAAAGCTGCACACAGTTATAAAGTCAAAGTTTATTTGGCAGACTCTGGCTAAAATGATAGTTACATTTATTTTTCACACAACTTTGTCTCTACTTCTCTTGCCTTCTAACCATAGACGTGGCAGACATATTACACTTTTGCCTCTTTCCAAATAAGCCGATTGTGACATATTGTGCTACAGCTACGTCAGCGGCTATCCCCACACATGGTAGAGATTTACCGGTAGAGCCGCCATTTTTATTCAGTTGTAGTCCAATGTTGTAGTCAGTAAGTTCCTTATTTTCCTCTATCCTCATGTTGTGGGGAAGACTGGCTCGTATACACACATGCATGAAAAATCCTCAACTGTTGCCATTTCTTATAAAAAGTAGCATATGGTTCTAACGTACATCTGTCAGTAGACTCGATATGTAAGCTCTGAGAACTACAAACATGGCTGACGGGGTGGAAACACAGTTTACACAGGCCTGGAGGATGGCTTCGACAGCCTACAAAACGGCGCATTCTGAAGAGACAGTCAGACAGCGGCTAAAAAATGGTCTCTAAAAGCACCACCATTAAAATGTTATGTAGACCAGGGGTCCCCAACCACCGGTCCGTCACGCATTTGCTACTGGGCCGCACAGAAATATTATATAATTTATAAACGACATCCTTAACTTTCGCCTGTCCCACTAAACCAGAGGTGTCCAAACTTTTTCCACTGAGGGCCACACACGGAAAAATAAAAGCATGCGGGGGCCATTTTGATATTTTTCATTTTCAAACCGTAACAAAATATATGGATTTGTTTTGGGGTTTTTTAACCTTCAGGGGTCTCGGGGACCATAAAGGGTGTAAGTCATTAAAATGTTAAAAACAAGTGAAATTATTATTATATTTTTTTATTTAACGCTTACAGTAAATCTCTACAGTATATCAACTTCAGGTTGATGTAAAGTTAAAAAAACCCAAAAAGGTTTTATGCCTTTTCTGTCAAAGACAACTATGCAGTATTTCCCCCGCTTCCCAAAAACATTCCGAAAGCAATGTTTGATGTGAAGTAATTAGAGCCTTAAAAAGATCAATAATGCAGGACACCATTGATTTTAATTCACTATTATTTTTGAGTAATCACAGTGAAAAGATAAATAAAATCCCATTAAATATATTTGGGATCCACAAGGTGCCCCACTCATAAAGTGATACATTCTTATTAGGTTTTTTTTACTTTCAACACTTAAGTTACAAGATCAACTTCAGATATATCTGTCGATTTTACATTTCAACTATTATTTTGTCTGTTTTTATGCTCTTTTGTCAAAGAAAGGAGCCTTGAATATGTCAATAATTCATTATAACATTGATTTATTTTTTTTGGACCAATGGCAAAAAAAGAAAAAGAAAGATAGACAAAAGAAAAATAAACAGCCTGCATGTCAGCTTCGTGTCAACATTGCAACTCATTCCACTTTTTGTAATGTTTTTTTTAATTTTTGCAATAGCATTTCCAGAATGTGTCGCGGGCCGGTGAACAATTAGCTGCGGGCCGCAAATGGCCCCCGGGCCGCACTTTGGACACCCCTGCACTAAACACACCAATAAGCTTGTTTATAGATAAACAATAAAACTCCTCATTGAAGTTGCATTCGTTATATTTGTTATAACTTTGTGAGATGATACAATTCACATTAATGAACATATCAAATATAAATGTGACAGATTGTAGCCAATGGCTGATTTCCATCTGCAGTCCCCAGCAGGTTGATAGTATATACTACCATTAACCTGCTGGGGATATCATTGCAAAGAAACAAGCCTAGGGCTCCCACTAATTCAGCGTTGTAGTGAGTTCTATTTTTCATGCATTTATTTCTGCTGTATGTATCTGCCAAACATGGAAAGCCGGTCCATGAAAATATTGCCTACATTAAACTGGTCCGTGGTGCAAAAAAGGTTGGAGACCCCTGATGTAGACCACAAGGAATTTTTTTTCAATGTAACAAAATATCATAATTTGACCTCTTTAAATTATTCCGCATAACAGACGTACTGCAATGAAAAGCAAGGTCCCCTTTTACGTGTCCAGGATGAAATGTTCCCATACTTTCAGTGTTTTCACCGGTAGTGTTGTTGCCAGTTGCCATAGCCATTTTTCTCATCCTGTTGTTGCGGGTCACCGGAAGCACTGTCTCAAGCATATTCATTTTTGTTCAGAAAAACATGAGCGATGACGTTACTGACTATTATTGCCCAGTTTTATTGTCGACGAATCGTTGCACCTATACTGTACATTCTAGGACATGCACTCTGCTTGTGTGTGCCGTCCTGTCTGTTCTGGGGCCTAAAGTAACAACAGTAGCTTGGCTTTCCTACTGAAAATATATGTGTAAGTTAAAATCCAGAAAATGGCATAAGTAAGTAAAATGTTGATGTATTAAAGTGTTTGCACACACAAATCCAAGCACATTTCTTTGTTACATTGCAATCAACTTGAAATCGGCTGCAGACGTGTGAGTGGCTTGGCACGCCCCCTTATAAATGCACAAATCATATTGAAAGTAGCAATGTGCTTGAGCTCGGCACTGTCTGACCAATCACAATTCGGTAGGAGATGCTTATTTCTCGTGTTTTGAGTGCACTGTAGAGCGATTGTCAGCTTGATATTGCAGTGTCTCCGAAAACTGAACACAGGCTGAAACAAAAAAATAAATATTTGTGTCTGGAAGAAAGTGTAGAAGAAAATTGATGTGCGTGGGCAAAACTGACTCGGGGAAATTAGTGCTGCTCCCCGTTTGAAAAGATAGGCGCTACAATGATACGTAAACTTGAGAAGAGGCAGGTGACTCTGATTACCCCAATGTGAATATCATTTGTGTAATTTACAACAAAATGTGTTTTACAGTAGCCTGTTCACACCAGCCAGATTACAGTTTAATGTGTAGGCTACAACGGTGACTCCATTAGCCAAATTTTCCAAGCGTTTTTTATCATCTTTAGAATTCTAAAAAAAAAAAAGACTTGTATTCTTGTCTCTTATAAGGATTGTGAACGATGTGCAAATTTTAAAAAAAAGTGCAGTTCCCCTTTAAACATGCCAGCATATCATAAAAGATACGAAAAAAGAATGTGACTTTATTTTAACAACTCAATTTATTAACAAAATACAGGAGAGCTTCTTGCGGGAGCAGCTGTACACGTGACATCCTCCCCAGTTTTCGGTGCCACGACTACCCTCTACTGCTGTCTGACTGACATGGTCAAGGAGACACAGGATCACGTTTTGACAGCAATAGGTGGCGAAATGATCGCCTGGATAAATTAATATGTCCTCACAAATATTTATGTGAATATGAAACATTAAATGCATTGGCAAAATGGGGAGGGGGGGTAATTGTTCATATGTCTCTGATGTTCTGATGTGCACATCAATCAGTCTGAGAAGTAAAAATTGGCACTTTTTTTGTGAACTTCTACCCAGCATCACCTTTATGTGTTGCTGAAGTATCCACAGCCTGTAGAATTGTATGTAGATAGATAGATAGATAGTACTTTATTGAGTACTATCTATCTATCTATCTACATACATGTACTGCAGCTATAGAGTTGGCGTGAGTGAGCCCACATGTCTACGACCATGTTAGTCTTGATACATCTCAACTTTGCTGTGAATAATGGCAAACGGCAGGTTTTAATGCGCATGCAAGCTTGTTACGCGAGGCCCAGCTCTCTATGTCCGACGATTCAACTGCGAGTTTAATAGTCAAATCAGAAACAGAAACCTCTGAATTGAGAATGTCGAATGGTTTACTAGTCTAAGACACCCCTAATTAATTTACTAAAATACAAGTGTCTTTTTTACAGAGAAACCTGGAAATGGAGCCAGACAACATGAGCCAAAGCCAGATGCCAGCAGATGACCCTAGTGGAGCAGCAGGCGCAGTAATGTCTCAAACTACTACACCGAATCCATCAGATCCAACACGTGAGCCCACTGCTGGGCCACCTGCCGCTATTGCCAGGCCTCGTCGGCCACAGAGGAGTGCCAGAGTAGAAGGTTCTGTCGACATATCCGAACCCAAAGCGGAGCCCACAACGGTGGACAACCAGGGCCAGTGTGCTCCTGATGGTGCGGCAGGAAGTCGCGCAAAACGTGCTTTCAGTCCCCCCGTCAGATCCTCGGGGGACCGACCCAGCATCAAGACTGGTCCTAAAGGTCCAGGACACCAGGCGATCAGAGCTGCCTCAGTGCCCCACCCACCTGCCAACAGGCCTCTACCCTCTCACCTGAACCCTCACACCCAGAGAGCTCTGTCGGTTGCCGGAACTGCTGACACTCAGGCCCAGACTGTGGAGGATTTCAGGCAAGTTGACTGATGTTTCAGAGCACTCTTGTCCTAACATGTCTCCAGTGAAGAACTGAACAAGATTATTTACATCACCTCACACTGGTGAATTCAGGCAATATAGAAACACAATGCTCTTTTCAAGTATTTGAGTGTTGTTATTGACTTAACTGTCCATGTAATATACATTAATCTGACACATCATTACAGTTTAATTAGTTTTATTGTGGCTGCAGTTTGGTTGTATGGTGCTGGACAACTCCACCACATCAAAGTTAGAAGTTTATTTTATCATGGTTGCATTTTTAATGGTGAAGGGAAACAATATCATCCACTAGCAATGTTTTAAATAGCTCAAAATATTTGTGTATCATTCAAAACATCACAACTGATACATATTAGCTATTTATCAGATGACAGACTTGTTGCTAGGCAGAATTTGTGGAGCACATTATTTAATGTATTTATTTTGAAATTGCTCTGTGACATGTGCTGTTGACCTCTTGGCCAGGTCACCCTTGTGAAAGAGATCTTGATCTCAATGGGTTTTCGTATCTGGTTAAATAAAGGTTCTATTTGTGAACAATAATAAAATAGGTTAGCGACCACCTCAAGTAGATACACTGAACAAAAATAATACACTTTTGTTTTTGTTCTCATTTTTCATGAGTTGAGCTCTAAGATCTAAAACTTTTACGATATACACAAAATACCTATTCTTCTAAAATATTGTTCACAAATCTGTCTAAATCTGTGTTAGTGATTATTTCTTCTTTACCAAGATAATCAATTTTACCTCACATGTGTGGCATATCAAGATGCTGATTAAACAGCATGATTATTGCACATGTGTGCCTTAGGCTGCCCACAATAAAAGGTCACTCTGAAATGTGCAGTTTTATCACACAGCACAATGCCACAGATGTTGCAGGTTTTGAGGGAGCGTGCAGTTGGCATGCTCACTGCAGGAATGTCCACCAGAGCTATTGCCCTTGAATTGAATGTTAATTTCTCTACCATAAGCCGTCTCCAAAAGCGTTTCAGAGAATTTGGCAGTAGATCTATCCGGCCTCACAACCGCAGACCATGTGTAACCACATCAGCCCAGGCCTTCCTCATCCAGCAGGTGCACCTCCATGATCGTCTGAGACCAGCCATCCGGACAGCTGCTGCAACAATTGAATTATGGTTTTCACTGTTCAGGGCAGATGGCAGACAGCGCGTGTGGCGTTATGTGGGAGAGCGGTTTGCTGACGTTAACGTTGTGAATCGAGTGGCCCATGATGGGGGTGGCGTTATGGTATGGGCAGGTGTGTGTTATGGACATCTAACGCAAGTGCATTTTATTGATGGCATTTTGAATGCACAGAGATACCGTGACGAGATCCTGAGGCCCGATGTTGTGCCATTCACCCAAGACCATCACCTCATGTTGCAGCATGACAATGCACGGCCCCATGTTGCAAGGATCTGTGCACATGTCCTGGAGGCTGAAAATATCCCAGTTCTTGCATGGCCAGCATAATCACCGGACATTTCACCCATTGAGCATGTTTGGGATGCTTTGGATCATGTATATGATAGCGTGTTTAGGTTCCTGCCAATATCCAGCAACTTCGCGTAGCCATTGAAGAGGAGTGAACCAACATTCCACAGGCCACCATCAACAACCTGATCAAATCTATGCGCAGGAGATGTGTTGCACTGCGTGAGGCAAATGGTGGTCACACCAGATACTAGACTGCTTTTCTGACCCCCAATAACCTCCAATAAAGCAAAACTGCATATTTAAGCTTGGCCTTTTGTGGGCAGCCTATGGTACACCTGTGCAATAATCATGTTGTTTAATCAGCATCTTGATTATCCATTCCACCTGTGAGGTGGAATGGATTATTTTGACAAAAAAGAAGTGCTCACAAACACAGATTTAGACAGATTTGTGAAAAATATTTGAGAGGAATTGGTCTTTTGTGTATATAGGAAGAGTTTTAGATCTTAGAGTTCAACACATGAAAAATGGGAGCAATAAAAAGTGTTGTTTATATTTTTGTTCAGTATAGTTCCAATGACCGACTATTACACACTGACAATTCTGCACTAACAGAGCATCAGCCTGACACACTTAATTTTGCTAAATCACTTTTTCGTATCAAATATAAAATACTGTACATATTACAATGAATTACAGAGTAGAGTCGCCCCACCTTAAGACGCCTTGTCAAAGACCTCATAATAATTGCGATTAAATGTTTTGTAACTAAGAGTTTTTTTAGGGATGTTCCGATCAGGGTTTTAATCCTGCCAATTATGATACCAATCCTCCAAGAGTGACATTGGCCAAAATCAATACTGTGACCGATCACTTATATTAACTGTAAATTTTTTATTTAAGTCATGGTGAATGTTTTTGACAGTTTAACAATATCAATACAGTATTTAAATTAGTTCCTTTTTCTTTTTTATTACATACAATTGTTTAAGCTAAACAAACTCACAAGTACACAATAACCAAACACCAACAAAAACTACTACCTATTACTCATTTAAATCCTTTGTTTTTTGTTTTCAAAGTCCTCCTGTGTCCAGGGAATTATTCCCTGAGTTTGGAAACATTAACGAAAAAAAACCAGAAATATCGACTGTCTCGCTCTAGTATCGACCATATGCTGATACAATCCTTGATATCGACACCACCAATATATGGATCGATCCACCTTCCTATTAATGTGTCAATATTGACACACCAACAGTTGTTGTTATAATTTCCTCTCGCTATTCTCCTGTTAATCTACTTGTGAATTTCCTGGTAAGAGCTGCTTACTTCCTCTTGTATTGGAGTTCCATCTACACTTCCTAAAGTTTACTAAGCACTTATTTCTTAGTTTTGTTTGAAGGTAGTTTACCGGGTATCTTAGCTATTAGTATGCTTACCACGAGCTTGCTCTTGGTACATAACCTGTTTACCTTGTCTTCCAGTGATAATAATACTTTTTGCCGTAATGGATATGATTATTATTAGCTTAGGGGAGCGGCTCTACACTGTGTATGGAGACACATAGTTACCTGGTAGCCGCTTTTTAGCCAGAGGATAATAAATAATAAATACAGCATCAGTCAGAGGGGATCGTCGTTTTTGACCAGCATTAAAAGGGCTTAGTGGATGTCATATACTTTTTCACGAAGATCGGTAGCACATTCCTAGTAGTAGTGTAGTAGTAGCACACCATGTAGAAAAGAGACAAAAACTGACTTATAACAATAGTTTCACTTAATTAGAGTACATACTGTACACAATGAAAGGTAAATAAAGACCATAATGCTTAACAGATCATTTTTCAAACTGACTTCTAATGGTTTTAATAGTGATTTTATGTCAGGAACCTGAGCAAAAATATGCTCTTATTAAAATAATACCGAAAGTGTGCAGGCAAGAATAAAAAGATTAGGCTACAGTAGGTAAGGTTGTATTTTTGCCTTATCTTTTATTTTAAGAGTGAGTGAAGAATGCACTACCGACCTGATAAGTCTGAAAGAGAATGAGATGATACAGTGTTATCTGCTCACCGATAGTACCTGGTGGTTGTTTTAGCACACTGCAGCTTGTCCTGGATAGTCCCACACCTTTGTTTCAGTCACAGGATTCTCACAGCAATAAGGCAAAAATACAACCTTACTTACTGTATAAAATAATCTCATATCAGTGTCTTTGCCAACAGGGTGCACATCATCACCTGGAACGTGGGTTCGGCCACGCCCCCTGATGACATCACCTGCTTGCTGGGTTTGAATGTAGGTGATGGAAACACAGACATGTACATCATCGGGTGAGTGTTCCACAGTGACAGCAGTGCTTTTTCACATGACTGACATGAAGCATCTGTCCATGTGGTTGTGGCTACATCAAGACAATTCTGACTAATGAGCAGTCTCTCTCTCTGCTCTGAACGATGATCAAAGACTCCCTTTTCTGTTTGCGCCCCCTGACCTCTGTGCATTGTGTTGTATGTCTCCAAGGCTGCAGGAAGTGAACTCTATGATTAACAAACGGCTGAAAGATGTCCTCTTCACGGACCAGTGGAGCGAGGTCTGCATGGAGAGACTCAGTCCCTTTGGATACGTGCTGGTCAGTAATAGTCTTTGGTTAGGAACATGTGTCCACTTATTAAAAATGCACTTCCGCTTCCATTCATGAGCTCCCTGCTCCTTGCTCGCTGCTGTTGCTGCCACGACTCATTTTGTTCCCTGAGCAACAAATTGTGGTGATGTATTATAACAAGCGTGTAATGTTAGCGTGTCCGCTATCTTCCGCTCGTTGTGTAACGTCGAAACGCCCGTTGTATACTCTTTGTACAAACCAAGAGCTGCTTCTACATAGATATTAATACTCAGAAATAACTGACCGTCTCAAAAAGAAAGGATTTATACCTCAGTTTACATGGTGTATAGGATTGAGATATTTTGCAGTTTTATTTGCGCTGACCTTTTTTGGACACTGATTGTACCATGTCATTAAACAATTTGTATGGTACATATACGTATATTTGTAATTTCCAGGCTATATAATGCACCTTAATATAAGCCACACCAACGTAATTTTTGGACAAATTTAATTTTGTACATATATTGGCCGCACAAGTCTATAAGCTGGAGGTGAAAACAATGAAACATGTTATTTTTACAAAGGCACTGGTGTTCATTTACAAAAAAAAACAAAAAAAAAACGTGCCTGTAACACAACACACAGTAGTCTACTAGAGAGCGCTGTCTTCGTCGTACCCCTCATTCTCCTCGTACTGTACGCTGAAATTTCTCAAGTCGTCTTCGTCAGCATGCGGCGGTCCAGCCTTTCGGGGCCCATTCATGGTGGTGTATTTTTATTTTGTGCGGCAGGTTTTTTTACTTTTTCAATGGCCATGGTCAATCGTCTTTGGCTTTGGGGCTGTGTTGTGTGCATTTAGTCGTTTCTTCTCAGTAATGAGTGTGTAACGTGCTAAATGGCTGACTGAATAGGCCTGGGCTGATAACAAATTTTGCTAGATGATATATTGTCCCACAAATTAGTGGCGATAAATTATTTTATTGTTAGCAATATTTTGTGACCATATAAAGGCCTACTGAAACCCACTACTACCGACCACGCAGTCTGATAGTTTATATATCAATGATGAAATCTTAACATTGCAACGCATGCCAATACGGCCAGGTTAACTTATAAAGTGCAATTTTAAATTTCCCGCCACACTTCCGGTTGAAAACGTCTAGATATGATGACGTATGCGCGTGACGTAAACAGTTGATACGCCGATGTATTGTCGTGGAGATAAAAGTCACTGTGAATGTCCATTTCGCGTTCTCAACTCTCATTTTCAAGAGGATATAGTATCCGAGGTGGTTTAAAATACAAATCCGTGATCCGCAATAGAAAAAGGAGAGAGTGTGGAATCCAATGAGCCAGCTTGTACCTAAGTTACGGTCAGAGTGAAAAAAGATATGTCTTGCACTGCATTCTAGTCCTTCACTCTAACATTCCTCATCCACAAATCTTTCATCCTCGCTCAAATTAATGGGGTAATCGTCGCTTTCTCGGTCCGAATCGCTCTAGCTGCATTGAAAACAATAGGAAAATGTGAGGAGCCTTTGAACTGTTGACGTCACGCTACTTCCGGTACAGGCAAGGCTTTTTTTTATCAGCGACCAAAAGTTGCAACTTTATCGTCGATGTTCTCTACTAAATCCTTTCAGCAAAAATATGGCAATATCGCGAAATGATCAAGTATGACACATACAATGGATCTGCTATCCCCGTTTGAATAAAAAAATGTAATTTCAGTAGGCCTTTAAGCACTAATGTAATCATAATATGTTATAATACAAATATAAGCAACCCTTTTGAACCCAATAATCTTTTATTTCTCGTGACTTGTATTTTTTACCTCTATGAACTGTAATCAGAAAGTTAGTTTTTTTATAGCCATTACAGCATACTCTCTCGTCCGTCCGTGGTGATGGGTTCATGTGGCTCATTCGGTTTGAAGCCGAAATATTTTGCACACACAACTCAAGAGACATTTTGCTTTGCAGTCATCAACGTTCCTACTAATTTTTGTTATTTTGCGGTGATTCTCACAAGCGAATCGCAACTAGCGAGGCAAGATCTATGTCTGCACATTCTGAGTGTAAGATAGTAGTTCCGCTCTACGCCCACCGAGACAAAGATGGTGGATGACTGCAGTCCTGGCATTATGGGCGGGCCCCTGGAAGCTGTTCATTTTATTTATTTATTTATTTTTACTTTGGAGCAGGTAAAAAAAGACGATAACTTATCAAAACAAACGCACATTGACTAAGACGATAACTCAATTAACTTTCATCTTAGTTCATGTACAAAAAGGAGACAAAAATGTTGACAGAAACAAAATCCAATCATATTAAATATTGTCTTGTCGATGTGTTGGTACAAGTTCGGAATCACGGCGTACTTAGAAAGAAGGTTGGAGATTAGTTATGAAGAAGAGCCGATCAGATGATTTTCCTTGTGAGATGAGGAAGTCAACGGCAAAAACAAAATTTGTGGATTCAACATGTTCCACATCGTAATGTGTACAACTTGGGTGAAGTGAAAAGGACACATTTCATTTTTACTGCTTTGATGCCATCAGCAGGCTACACAATTGTAATTGTAATTTGAATTATTTTCTGCTGGAAAACGGATTCCTTGCCAAATATTGATTCCTGCTGCGTGAGCGCGTACTGCTTTAGGGCTTTGTCTTTCTGCAACTGATTATTACTTATAAGACAAACACTTATATGTGTGGTTATTTTATGTGTTTGAAAGTATTTAAGCCTTAAAAATGTTCGATAAATGAAAGAGTTTGCCATTTTATGGTATTATTGTGATTGCAAAAGACTGTTGTTGATCTGATGTTGATGTGCTAAAATAAATTTGTGGTTTTGAAGTTACATATACATTCAATATTAATTGTTACTTGTTCTTACTTAGACTTGATTCCTTCCATTCCTTGCAGAGCATTGGGCAGCAACAGCAGACCTCAATTTCACTCTGTCCATAGCGAGGATCTTTGGCTCTTCCCAGTTCAGTCCCATTGACTGCAGATCATTTGTGATCGTTCTCCTCCATGTGGTTACAGGCCTACCCGTTTTCCTTTTTACCTCTAGTGCGGACTTTAGGTGTCTAACCTCCTCCAACCTTAAGGTGTGGACACACCTTAAGGTTATTTGTTCATTCACATAATAAATAGTAATAACGTTTTTGGTTGTATTCATTAAATCAATATATTCTTGGTTGCCAACAAGTGATTCAACATAATATTTTGATATTGACACATTTCATGTGTGCATAAATTATTCCATAGTTACATATGACAATAAAGTACTGTTTACGTGTTGAAGTACCCTTTAATAAACTTAAATAAACCCCTAATGGCAATTTAGTGCTTGCCAAAAAGTGATTCAAAGTAATATTTTCTGTGCATCTCCTAAGGGTGTTCTAGTAATATTTACACAGATGACATGTTTCAATATCACAATATTACTTTGAGTCACATTTTGGCAACTAAGAATACATTGATTTAATGAATACATCCTTTATACTTTACTCCCTTACTTTTTTCTTAATACTTTCTGAATATGTATTACCGGTATGTGTATGAACAGTTAATTTTGTATGTAGCTTTTAAACAAGAAAGAGATTTTAAGCACAACATCAAATCACTAACAGTCCTTTACAATCTCATTAATGCCATAGAAATGGCCAACTCTTAAATTTTTGGGACACAGTAAGGGCCTGAGTAATTTCAAATACATATCCTTTCAATAACCACAAATATAATACACACGTAATAATCAGTTGTGGACAGACGAAGCCCCGGCAGTGCAGCATCAATTTTTGGCAGAGGCCTCCCTAAAAAAATGGAATTCTCCCTCTTAAATGTTTTTCTGCCCCCGGTTCTGGAAGATTGACAAGAGGCTTTACTTTGTTAATTTAATTCTACTGTTAAATAAATGCACTCGGGTGCTTTGAGCAAAGCACTGAGTGAACCCTCTTTCTCCCTGTTAAAAAGCGCAAGACTAACAAACACACACAAACATAGCAATTAATTGATGCTGGCAAAGTTATTGAGTACATTTTCATTTGTTTGATTAATCGACCTAGGCCTAAGAATGATTGTGTGAGTGCAATGCATTTGATTCAATGTGAACAATTTCATTGTTCCACCGTAACCCATTTGGCAATTTCATTGGTCTGAAGTGATGAGGTTAATTTTATTGCTGGCATGTGAAGCGTCTGAACCCGTAAAAGTCAATTAATTACCCGCAGCATTGTTTAAAGCACAGTGTTCAAAGTGTGGGGAAAAAGTAACGGCTTAACGTCTCATAAAAAAGTCGAGGATGACCGGTGAAATAAATTTTGTCCCTCTACAACCC
This sequence comes from Entelurus aequoreus, assembly GCF_033978785.1. Lineage (NCBI taxonomy): Eukaryota > Metazoa > Chordata > Actinopteri > Syngnathiformes > Syngnathidae > Entelurus > Entelurus aequoreus. The sequence goes on along the minus strand of NC_084736.1, from coordinate 70,103,056 downwards.
TGCTTCTCTAGATGTATTCAAATGTATTTTGTTTTCTTAGTTTTGAAGGTTGAAAAAATGATTATGGTAAATATAGGCAGGTGGTCTATGATCATTCTAAACACTTATTATTTTGGCCTTCATCATTCTGAGAGATATTTCAATTTTTTGTCTTGGATTTAGTTTAATGCAAAATAGGAGAAAAACATATTAAGTAATACCATATTGCAGTAGATCTATCTTGGTTGTAAAAGGATGTCTGCCGCTGTTGGGGTAGTGAGCAACGTAATCATCTCTTGGAGCCTAAATCAGCTGTCGAACTGGAAGAGTGAGACAAACGTCTCCCAGGGTGCTGTTTTATTTCTGGATCGCTATGTTGATGGGCCTCTGACAACAGCCCTGACGTTGTCCTCCAGCTATCATGGTCAGCTAAAGACTGCTCGAAATGACGTTAGTGTGGATTATTTGTTTGGCTCTCAACATGAGGCAGTTACAATGTGGGGTTAGGGGGATTCTGTGCATTTGACAAATAATATCTGAGAGAGTCTATACACTTCGTGTCTGAACGTCAGCCAAACTTAAACCGTAGCGGAGTGTGAACATAATATATAATTGATGTGAGCTTCACCACAGATGCAGTTAGTTGGTCCAAATATATAATTCATGATAGTATTGCTATTGAATGTGTAGAAGTGAGTCGTGGTTAATTGGTTCCGCGATAAACACATTTCCGCTAAGTAAGAATCATTGATTATAAATCTAATATTTTTTTATAACTATAGCATAAAAAAACTGTTTCATACCTTCTAAATATGTTTAACATTATAAGAGCCCTATAGACATCAAATAACACCATTTAGTCACCTTTACAATATTTAAATCCGTTATTGTAACGCTTTCTGAGGCTTAGCCAATCAGTGACCGGGATACTTAACAGCACGCTCTGATTGGTGTTGCCAACTCCTCAGTAAGGGAAGTAGCTATTGCCTGTCTGAAAAGTTTCTAGAATTCGATGATGCCATCATCTCATGTCCTCGCCAATCAACTGTTTTAACCAGCCTTTGTATTCAGGGTTTGATTCTAATTTATTTCTGTATTTTTGGGTGTACAGTTAAATCTGAGACATGATGAGCTAGCCAGCTAGATGTTCAACTTTTGTCACAGAGAGACAGACACAAATGAGGTGAGTAAGTGACTGAGGCTGTGTACAGTAGGCAAATCAAATGCAGTGATGTATTTAAGTGTGACATTGAAGAAACCTTTACATATAAAATGACATCTTGCTTTGTAAGCAAGGACGCAAATTGCAGCGGCTTTGCGCATGCGCAAATCATTTGCAGTCTGGACTTTGAGTGGTGAGGGTCTCTGCTTTGCTTGCGCACCAGCTGCAGTTAAGCCTGGTGTATATCTACGTGTATACCTACGCAAGGTACACGTGTAGTAGATCAAATTTGCGTGTGCTTTCAAGTTTGCACATGCTTTAGTACACACAAACCTTTAGTAAATCCGGCCCTACGTGTCCAACTCCAACCTGGAGAAGAGGATTGCACTTTGTCAGACCTCTACCTTCACACCTGTACAACTTCTGCGTCCCACCTGAAGACTAAGCTCCTGCTGGTACCTCTTAACCTTAATCAATCAATCAACGTTTTTTTTATATAGCGTTTAATCACAAATGCCTCAAAGGGCTACACAAACCACATCACAACAAAGTGGCAATCTCTCAGGGGGGAAACTAAAAAAAACAACAAAATACAATAAAATAAAAAAAAAGTATCCTTCATTTACATTTTATCAAACAACACAACATGTATATTAACTTGATGGCCTAATTCTGACTAATTTAACCTTTAGTAGGACTTCACATTCTATAGTCAGTATTTATGAAGTTGAAAGGTACAGTAGTCCTATGAAAAATATTCTCCTCAAACTAATTTGTCATCATGTCAGCTGCATCATGCCTCAACGTTTCTACATTCTCACCTCATTCACACACACGCACGCACGCACGCACACACACACGCACACACTTAACAAAACTGGCTACACTCTTTTGACTTAGTAATGTTTTTTTTACCAACTAACAGGAAGTCAAAAGTTCCCCTTCTTTTGGATTATATTTCATTGAGTTCTCTAACCAGTATGCACTTAAAGGCCTACTGAAACCCACTACTACCGACCACGCAGTCTGATAGTTTATATATCAATGATGAAATCTTAACATTATAACACATGCCAATACGGCCGGGTTAACTTATAAAGTGACATTTTAAATTTGCCGCTAAACTTCCGGTTCGAAACGCCTCTGAGGATGACGTATGCGCGTGACGTAGACCGGGGAACACGGGTATGCCTTCCACATTGAAGCCAATACGAAAAAGTTCTGTTTTCATTTCATAATTCCACAGTATTCTGGACATCTGTGTTCGTGAATCTGTTTCAATCATGTTCATTGCATTATGGAGAAGGAAGCTGGGCAAGCAAAGAAGAAAGTTGTCGGTGCGAAATGGACGTATTTTTCGAACGTAGTCAGCCACAACAGTACACAGCCGGCGCTTCTTTGTTTACATTCCCGAAAGATGCAGTCAAGATGGAAGAACTCGGATAACAGAGACTCTAACCAGGAGGACTTTTGACTTCGATACACAGACGCCTGTAGAGAACTGGGACAACACAGACTCTTACCAGGATTACTTTGATTTGGATGACAAATCGTGCTACTGTGAGTATGCAGCTTTGGCTTCTAAACATTTGATCGCTTGACCGTATGTGCGCAACTTTTTTTTGCGTATGTACGTAACTTTTTTTAAATATATAAGCTTTATGAACCTTGGGTTAGGTGAACGGTCTTTTGGGCTGAGTGATTGTGTGTGTTGATCAGGTGTTTGAATTGTATTGGCGTGTTCTATGGAGCTAGGAGCTAGCATAGGAGCTAGGAGCTAGCATAACACGTACCGTACCGTACGTGCGCGTCACGTACGTAACTTTTTAAAAATATATAAGCTTTATGAACCTTGGGTTAGGTGAACGGTCTTTTGGGCTGAGTGATTGTGTGTGTTGATCAGGTGTTTGAATTGTATTGCCGTGTTCTATGGAGCTAGGAGCTAGCATAGGAGCTAGGAGCTAGCATAACACGTACCGTACCGTACGTGCGCGTCACGTACGTAACTTTTTTAAAATATATAAGCTTTATGAACCTTGGGTTAGGTGAACGGTCTTTTGGGCTGAGTGATTGTGTGTGTTGATCAGGTGTTTGAATTGTATTGGCGTGTTCTATGGAGCTAGGAGCTAGCAGAAGAGCTAGGAGCTAGCATAACAAACACGCAGGTGTTTTTATGCAGGATTAATTTGTGGCATGTTAAATATAAGCCTGGTTGTGTTGTGGCTAATAGAGTATATATATGTCTTGTGTTTATTTACTGTTGTAGTCATTCCCAGCTGAATATCAGGTCACCCCCGGCTCTCACAGCATCTTCCCTATCTGAATAGCTTCAACTCCCCACTAGTCCTTCACTTGCACTTTACTCATCCACAAATCTTTCATCCTCGCTCAAATTAATGGGGAAATTGTCGCTTTCTCGGTCCGAATCTCTCTCACTTCACGCGGCCATCATTGTAAACAATAGGGAACTTTGCGTATATGTTCAACTGACTACGTCACGCTACTTCCGGTAGGGGCAAGCCTTTTTTTTATCAGATACCAAAAGTTGCAATCTTTATCGTCGTTGTTCTATACTAAATCCTTTCAGCAAAAATATGGCAATATCGCGAAATGATCAAGTATGACACATAGAATAGATCTGCTATCCCCGTTTAAATAAAAAAAATTCATTTCAGTAGGCCTTTAAACACTTGCAGTGTGAGGAAGTTCACAGAACAGAAAGCAAAGCATGTATGGTAGACAAGTACAGCATAAGGAAGTTCACACCTAAGCAAATAATGATAGCGTACATATTTGTTTTCATCACAGTTTAAACAGGAATAGCAACTGACAGCGCATTTCCACAGAACACCTGGAGCAGCAAATACACACAGCTTTAACTTGGTCTGTAAATGTCACGATCGACGGCTCGCCTGCTGTACAAAATAAAATGTGTCCTCTTCACTTTCTCCCAGGTGTTCATAGGCCTTGACGATATATGGTTCAACAAATTATTGCCGATAAACAATATTATTGCTGTTATTTTTATAAATAACAAATAACCACTGATGTAATGATAATGATATATCCTTTCAAATGCAATAAACGTGTATTTCTTGTGTATTTTAACATTGTAATTGGAATGAAAATGTTTAAATCTCCATGTTAAATAAAACAAATAACTATAAAATATACTTTGTCTTTAAGCAACATTTTGCACTTGAATTAAAATTACAACCAAAAGCAATAAAATATCTTAAGTAGGGGATCGGGCGGCGCTCAAATACACACAACCATAACAATAAATAAAATAGCTAAAGTATTGACAAACAAAGTTGCATTTCAGTATTGAACATGTAGGCAGAGGTAGAGTTGTACATTATTACTTAACTGACAATCAAGTTAGGACGTTCTTAAAGAAATGTGAACAACGACTTGACACGAAAACATGACAGCCCTTTTAAAAAAATGCTAGTTTTATAACAATTAAATGGCAGCATGTCTTTGGCAATGTATTTAACCACACTATTTTGCACTGTTTTGTTCACACTGACCTGGCTTGGTGTTTGCGAAGTGTTTGCACATTTGGTAGACTGGCTTTTCAGTGTTGATAGTCTCATCTTGTTCCAAAGATTTAAACTGAGATATTCCTACATTGGTGCTGTGGCATTTGGTGTTGTGATCATTTTGTCCATGTTACTGCTACATGCTAACGAGTTGCACTGTGTGATGCTAGCGGGCCAGCGGCCCTGCGTTGCTGCACAAAGAGTCAAAAGACACTTAATGAGAACAAGATAATTCACCCCCTTCTTTTCATTCAGCTATGGTACAAAAACGACGAAAAGTGTGAATGCTCTTGAAGCATGCACGTGGCGATTTATCGACACTGGAAAACTTACCGACGTTAATTTTCATTTGTCGTCGGTTAATTGACTGAATATCGGCCCAGGCCTAGGTGTTCACATATTATGATGTAGAACACTTTAAATCCACAAATTTAACGTCGTCATCTCACATTAAAAAACATCTGATTGGCCCGTGCACCTTCGTTGCTAACCCTGACCCTCTCTCATCTTGTATGATATTAAAGAACTGTGATTGGATATATTCCGAATTCGTTCCACCTATTTACAAGAAGAAATGAAATATGACTGGATTTTGTTTCTGACAACTTTTCGTCTCGTTTTTTAATTCGTCGACACTTGGCGAACTCGCAGAGCCTCTCACCCAGCCGAGGGACAGAGAAGAGGGAAGACGACGACATATGAGTGTTGTAGCGTGTCCCTTTTAGACTTAGACACACTTTAATGATCCACAAGGGAAATTGTTCCACACAGTAGCTCAGGTACATAGGATGGAAAGGATGAGGATGGAAAGGACAATGCACACAAGGGCACAAAAAGAGGGCGAAAGCAAAAGGTATAAAGTAGACTAAAAATGTACCATTGTAGCAATATAAATATAACATATATGTAATATTTACATATTATGTATACATTACCGGTATATAATATACACAATATATAACAAATCCCAATTACCATGTACAATATTACAGTATATGTAACAGCTGCAGCAAAAAAAATGGCAGCATAAAAAAAGAGTAGATCCAGCAGAAAATATGATGAGCGATTATACAGCTGGATGGAGTGCGTAATGAAGGCGTTCTTGAATCGCACAGTTTTACAGCGGATTGCTACGCTACTGCTGATAATTTTGTCAACTTGTCATATACACATTTTGTGTGTATATTAAAATGTACATCCTCAACTTCAAACATTTTAATTTGAGGAGGCAAGACATTTAATCTGCCCCCTCTTGCCCCTACTAACATGCTAACATGACAAGCAGTGTTATTTAGTAAGTTACTTACCTGCAGAATTAACAGCAGTTGACAAGCTGACAATGCTGCTGTTGCTGCTGGTGGCGATTCACTTCCAGGTCAGACGGGATCAAAAAAGCGTCATTCATTAAAAATTTTCACATTCTCTGTGTCATAATGTTTTTAGTAGTATTTCCTCTCTTTGATGAAAATATCCTCTTTGCAAGTATTGCAACTTGCCCTGTTGTCATCCTTTCTCGTGAACAGCTCCAGTTTTTATGGCGCTTCCAAGTCGTGCGTGGTGACGTCATGCGCACCGACAGGTATCGACAAGGGAATCGTTAACACAACTGGCAAATGACCCCCAGGAACCGAAACACTGGGAGCCAGTTCTAAACAAAAAACGTTTTTCGATTTGCATCCCGACCTTTCTGACTGTGAATCCACTCTATGTTGCCATAAACGACTACATTTCTTGTTTTAATTAGTTTGGGTGTACACATCATAGATAGACGTTTCTTCCTCCATGATGTCTTCTTTGTGTGATGTCCACATACACACTTCACAAAAAAGTTGATCCCAATTTGCAGTTCAATTAAAAAGTCATTATGCAACAAAGCCTTAAATCCAGCCAGTAACAACACAAGCAATAGGGTCTTTGGTCACGTGGAGATGGGAGCCTCCATTACTGGCCACAGGGCATTTCAGGCTCAGTCTGATTATGCTTCATTGGTCTGCAGTTGAGATGAGTTGACCAGTGGAGGGGAGTGGGGGAAGAATAACAATAAACATCCACTAGGGAGCTTGGCATAGCATGCAAACACTTCTAACACTTTTGTTGTATTAAGCAGTGCTCGTGCTAAAGTCACCCAATTACTATGCATATTCTACACTTGCCTTTCGCAAATGTCATAATCTGCATACAATGCTGTAAAATGACACAACATGTTTCCACATGGGTTTATGGGAAGCCATGGCCTTATTTTTCTAAGTGTCATAAAGTCAACTGTGCAAATGACTGCAGTTTTTTAAATTATATATGTTTTATATATATTCAGAAGACTACAGTTAATCATTTACACTTCAGAATTTGTGAGCCTATTTTTTTAACTCAAGTTATGGAAAAAAAGGCCAACATGGCACTGCCATATTTATTATTGAAGTCACAAAGTGCTTTTTTTTTTTAACATGCCTCAAAACAGCAGCTTGGAATATGGGACATGCTCTCCCTTTAGAGTGCATGAGGAGGTTGAGGTTGGCGGGGTTGGGGGGGCGGAGTTGAGGTGGGATGGGTGGTGGTAGCGGGGGGTGTATATTGTAGACCAAGTATGCCTTGCATTCACTTGTGTGTGTGAAAAGCCGTAGATATTATGTGATTGGGCCAGCATGCAAAGGTAGTGCCTTTAAGTTTTATTGGCGCTCTGTACCTCTCCCTACGTCCGTGTACCACTCCGTACAGCGGCATTTTAAAAAGTAATACATTTTACTTTTTGAAACCGATACCGATAATTTCCGATATTACATTTTAAAGCATTTATCGGCCGATAATATCGGCAGTCCGATATTATCGGACATCTCTACTGATAATGTTATGTTGCTAAGCGTTGCGATATCCTACTTTGCTCTGTGTCCTTGAACACACCATAGCCGTTTAAGACAAAGTGAAACCTGTGTTAAAGTATTTAAATCTGTCCATTGATTATATATACATTGTAATTAATTAGTTGTGACAAACTTTAGTGGTGTGTCAAATACAGACATTTTTGTGGGTGTCTCAATTACCTGTGAATTTGTGAATTCGCTGTTGGTTGTAGAAAAGCGGGGACCTGCTGTAATGTGATCGCTTCTTGCCAGTTATATATGATATCCACCATATTTTCACTATAAAACACAGGGATTCCAAAATAATAAAGTCAAAACTCACAGCATGCTTGCTCACTCGAGTACCAAGGAGAATTGTATACTGTACGCACAAACATGTACTGTAGAGACAGAAATGAAATGCTGGATTTTTTAAGCAAATGCTGACCTTGGTCACAGCCTGAAGCAGTAAATATTGAAAATAATTAATCATACGTGATACACAAATATTCAGCTTTCCTTTCTTTTAAGGTCAAGTCAAATTTGAACTGCTTTCGTTTCATTAGAAGAGAACTGTCTCGTCAAGCTGCTGTGTTGTATTTACACGCAATGGTATTATCTAATTTCTCTTACTGTCTAACCTCATGGTCGCAAACTTCACCCACTTTATCCATATACAACCGAAAACCTTTGAGGTTGCATCATTGTGATGTCATTAAGAAACACAAGATTTTTACATTTGAACATTTTCTAAATTTTAGCACACTGAATTTTTTTTTTTGAATGTCTAACTAATCATGTGCCACCGCATGTCAAGGCTCTCGCAGACCTAACTCCAGATCCTCAATCAGTGGGGACTGTGTGGTTCCTAAGTTCAGAACATCTTTTGAACAGTCCACGGAGCCAGACTGTGGAACACTCTTCCCACTGAGTTAAAACTGCAATCTGACCTTAACCTCTTCACCGCACGTCTGAAACTGTGGCAGAAATCAGATCAAAGTTGTACACATTATTAATGTATTGTAAATTTGATTCATTGTATGTTTTGTAACATATTAACACATTCTATATCCTATGAGCATCCTGTGGACGTGTTGAAAATTAGCATTTTCTTGCTATAACACTTAAGGTCTGGTTTGTGCAATGCAACTGTTATGTCCATATTAAATATATAAATAAATAAATCAATGCCCATCTTTTCTGCCATGTTGTCCCACAGGTGACCTCTCAGAGGATGCAGGGCGTGTTGCTGCTGGTTTTTGCCAAGTACTACCATCTGCCTTTCCTCCGAGGAGTCCAGACTGAGACCACCCGCACCGGCCTGGGGGGTTACTGGGTGAGATGTCCACATACGCGTCCCTCAAGTTAGCACTGTGTTATGAAACATCCACACTTTAACAGAGACGTACATATCTAAACCGACAACATTACGGCCATCTTCACAATAGGACATAATCTAAAAATAAAACAAATATACCGTTACATAGATGATATTATGTTGTTATTCTATATTGTACAATTTTATACAATTTTAATGAGTCTCAGAGCTTTCACAATCTGTATTCAAAATGTATTTCCCAAAATCGAGCCTCGATGCTTCAATTTTAGCAATTTATTAGGACTTTTAGTAAGCCGTTCTGGAAAAACACTTTTTTGTGTGACTGTAGCTTTATTGCTAATGAGCAAAATGCTTGTCCACACTTGTATGGCTCCAATAAGCACTATGGTGGACCGTATTAACTTTTTACATACAGTATACAGTGGTACCTCAGATTTTGTTATTAATCCGTTTCAAAGAGTCCGTTAAAAACCAAATCGTATGAACGCAGAAATAACTTTTATAATAGGAAACAATGTAAATCCATGTATTCCGTTCCAGACACCAAAAATGTAAAAGCAAAAAATTTATTTAGAGAATCGTGTTACTTTTTTTGTGGTTTAGTTTTGAGGACAAGCCATAAATTTTAAAGTGGAAACGAGAGCATAGTTGTTGAATGACACTTAAAAAGTTAGCGCATAACCCATGGAAGTGTTAGCCACTTTTAGCTTCCCTGTTGAAAAAAACGAGCTTTGAATCAAACCCATTACCTCCTTTAAAAAAAATAAAAATTAAAAAAATAACTAAATGTGGTAAAAAGTTACATTTGGAGTCCAAAGACCAGAAGCTAAGCCGATAACTCTAGCTAGCTAGAACTAACCAGCTAGATTTTTCTGACTATTTTTTATCGTCACAATATTATGGAATTAAGTGCGTCATTTTTCATTTGAATAAGGGACATGTAGCCTACCCGGTACTTGTTTTTTTTCTAAATATGGGACAATTCAGTTTTTCAATGGACAGTTGGCAATCTGAACAGGAGAGCACAATTGTTAGCAACAATAGCTATGTGCTATCATTTCAGTCACATTTTAGCTTATTTGCCGAACAGCCATTGATGAAACTTACTGTCCCCATATATCTGTGGCTGACTGGTTGATAAAAGCAAAGCTTGAGGCTTTATTTTAAGATGTACACTACCATTCAAAAGTTTGGGGTCACATTGAAATGTCCTTATTTTTGAAGGAAAAGCCCTGTACTTTTCAATGAATATAACTTTAAACTAGTCTTAACTTTAAAGAAATACACTCTATACATTGCTAATGTGGTAAATGACTATTCTTGCTGCAAATGTCTGGTTTTTGGTGCAATATCTACTTTGGTGTATAGAGGCCCATTTCCAGCAACTATCACTCCAGTGTTCTAATGGTACAATGTGTTTGCTCATTGGCTCAGAAGGCTAATTGATGATTAGAAAACCCTTGTGCAATCATGTTCACACATCTGAAAACAGTTTAGCTCGTTACAGAAGCTACAAAACTGACCTTCCTTTGAGCAGATTGAGTTTCTGGAGCATCACATTTGTGGGGTCAATTAAACGCTCAAAATGGCCAGAAAAAGAGAACTTTCATTTGACACTCAACAGTCTATTCTTGTTCTTAGAAATGAAGGCTATTCCACAAAATTGTTTGGGTGACCCCAAACTTTTGAACGGTAGTGTATAGCGAAGCCTGCTTTGTTTAGTTTTTTTACAAAACTGAGATCGTAGACGTAACACAGTGTCAGAGGCGGTATCATATCGATGAGGGAGGGTTTTTTTGTTTTTAAACAAATGTAATGATAGAATAAATAAATGTAGCGATTGAAACTCAATGTAACTGAGTAAAAAGTAGTGTTTTTTTCTTCACAAAAATACTTAAGTAAAAGTACAAAGTATGTTGCATTAGAAATACTCTGAAAAGCACAATTTATCCAAAAAGTTACTTAAGTAATTTTAGGGTATTACTACCCACCTCTGAGTACTAGTACCATGAATAATTTTGGCTTTTTTTTTAATTTGTGAAAGGTTTGTTAAATTGTATATGACAATGCAATGGAGAAAAATCCATTCTACCAAAGTTAGTTTTGCTGTTGTTTGGTTTTATCTGAAGAAAAATAGGTGCCTCAGAATGTGCCGACCAGGCAATCACATGCCAATCATTTGTCTGCATTGTACTCATTGCTGAGTGTTTGAATAAATAAATGCCTGCAGAGTTATGCAACACTGACTTCGAAGTTAAATCCTGCTGTTGTCTACCCTACATGGCCTGGCGTCAGCACATTCTGCACATTTTACTCACTGAAGCGTCTTTCGTGATTCAGTGAGGCAGAACATTGGGGAGAACAGTGGGAGGACATCCACAGACTTCTCTTCTCCCCCCTACTGGGCATGTGCGTTTGCTAGTACAGTAATGAGTATCCTCTGACTCACAATGAATACACTTCCTGTTATGCAGCCACGGCAACTGCACATACCTGTAACTTGTGCTAACCATGAAAACAACTGCCTAAAATAACTTTCTCGCCATTTTGGCTACAATATATTGATTTCATTACTATAGTTTCACTTGTTTGCCTGTGTGTGTGTGTGTGTGTATGTGCTATAGGGGAACAAAGGCGGAGTCAGCGCCCGCATGTCAGTGTTTGGACACACAATCTGCTTCCTCAACTGCCACCTGCCGGCTCACATGGAAAACTCCTATCAGCGCATGGAGGACTTTGAGAGCATCCTGCAGCAGCAGCAGTTTGAAGGCCAAGCAGCTTCTGGCGTTCTAGACCATGAGTAGGTCACAAGCAAGAAGGATGTTTACATCGGATAAGCGCTATAATAAGTCATGATACTGTATGTAGTTATCTGTATTCTTAGTGTGGTAATGAAGAGTGTAAAACATTGTTTTAGTTACTTTTAGTGTCTGGCAGGGAAAAAAAAGTTGTCTTTATATTTTCAGTGTGGTGTTCTGGTTCGGTGATCTCAATTTCCGCATCGATGACTTGGAAATGCAAGTGGTAAAAACAGCCATCGACAATAACAAACTTTCCATGCTGTGGGAAAAAGATCAGGTAAGATTGTGTTTTTTCATTAATGTTTAACGAGAGCAGGGACAAAATTTGGGGGGGTCACAACTGGTATAAGCATAAGAATTCAAAGCATGTTTTTTTTCTTTTTTTCCCTTTATTTGTGTGAAACCATTTTAATACAGTGGAACCTCGATTTACGAACTTAATTAGTTCTTAAACAGAAACTTCCAGCTTTGATAAAAGTCCATATTTTATTGAAGGTTTGTACACTTTGAACACAATAAAATAAAATGTATCAAACATAACAAGGGGTGATGGATCAACTATGTCGTTATTAACAAGCCAAAACAGCAGCAACAGCATCCTGAACTGTCATGTATGCGCTGCTCTGCCAACACGCCCACACACACAGAAGTCCCTTTTGGTGCCCTCACAAACAATCAGAAATCACAAAAAAAAATTACAATCATATTGCTACAATAATAAACATTTGAAAAAGTAAAATCCACTTTACATTGCCATCGGCAAAGAAGCAGCTCACAAGAGGAGAGAAAATAGTAGACAGAGAGGGAGAAGGGCTGTGTGAGAATAGGCAGGGCTGTGTGTGTGTGTGCTCTTGGAAGAGACGCTGCTGGACGAGAGGTAGTGTTTTCTTAACCGCTGTGGCATGTTTTTCCGGAATAGTCCAGTCTCATCACAATAAAAAAACTTGTTGTGGCACAAAGCCCGCTTCGTCAATATCTTCCAATACGAGCAAGCACAAAGTGGCTGCCAGCCAGACACAAAATGAGTGAATAAAGTGTTCGTACACAGATATGTGGTATGCACACGGAGGCATATTTAATAATAGATCGTAAATCAAAAAGTTTGCAAAAAAAGGGGTTCGTAAATCAAGGTTCCACTGTAGTATTTGAATTATGCCTACATTTATTTAGATGGATGTTTTGAATTATTATGAATTAAACATTATATAAGAACTTTTAGTGCAAAACAACATTAACATAAAAGAAACGACTATGGGCTATCTGCACTTTTCTGACACATACGGGAATTGAACCTAGATCATTCTGTTCTACACTTCATAATAGCACACTCTGACCGCGAGACCACCAGAGTCTGACGTGATAAAAACTGCCATTATAAATGTATCTGTGATATGTAAGTCTGGTACGGCGATTAAGTGTGTTATTAAATTTCATAGAAGCACCCTGTCATTTATCAATTGACATTTTACAAGCTACGTTTGCTTCTCAACAGTGTCTCACATGTCGGGGCAGCACATAGATTTATAATATAATATTATACTATATAATAATATTTCTATTACAAAAAGTTTATTAACTCTCTTATGAGTTTAACAGCAACCGTTTTTAAATTCTTTCTATAACAAATATCTCTCCTGTGAATGATCAAAACTCACTCTTGCATGTATCTCGCAGCTGATTGGTGGGCGGCTGCATGCTGTCAATCAGTATCACGGTGGCAAGAAGGCAGCCCCAGAAAGCCAATCAATGAGCTTGTGGGCGGTCGAAAGGAACAAGCTTCAGTCTGAGTGGCGATTTTCCACCTGGCACAAATGTTTGACTTGTCTCCATTCAATAGCGTTACATTATGTTTTAACCGTGCAAGGTTCAAAAATACACTATTCCAAACTGCGTTTTGGAAAAGTGCAAGGGACATGTCCCCCACCCCCCAAATCAAGTTCATGAATGGGAAAATCTAATTAAAGTAGCCCCTTGGTGTGAGGTGAGCTAAAATTGTTCATCTCTTTGTATGTATGAATATATACACATATATTTATAACTCAGCATGATTAAAATACTGTTAAATTAATACTCTTCTAACCGTGTCAAATCAAAATGTACATTATTACATTTGTACAGACAGAATTTGGGGTTGTATTGGATTTTTCTATTATCTAAGTTTGTGCAAGTGTACCTAATGTTATGTATACTGAGTGTATGTTTTGGCCACAAGGAGGCAGTAGAGACATCACATCTATGTGACAATGCAGCCATTGTTATCCCATCCATTATTCTTACAGTTAAACATGGCAAAGGACAGTGAGACCGTGTTGGAGGGATTCCATGAGGGGCCGCTCAAATTTTCCCCGACATACAAGTTTGATGTAGGGACCAACGTATACGACACAAGGTTGGTCAAGCAGATGTTTATGTTTTAGGAATGAACTGACAACACTGTTTGAAAGTACCCATTAAAAGGACAACACAGTATAGCTTTATTCAAATTATTTGGTTCTTATCCTCATCCCAGTGGAAAGAAGCGTAAACCAGCCTGGACCGACCGGATCCTGTGGCGCTTAAGAGCCACAGCGCCTGCTGCCAGTACAGGGAAGCGTGGTTCAGTTTCAGGGCTGACCAGCGGGACCAAAGTGACACAGCATTACTACCGAAGTCACATGGAATATTTGGTCAGCGACCATAAACCCGTCTCTTCTATCTTTACCTTGCAGGTGAGACCACCAGGCTGCACACACATTGGCGGGAATACTATTTTTCATGCACATTAGTTAGAGCTAATTGTACCCGGCTACATTTTATTTGCAACATGTTCACATTTTGTGTACTAATATCCGATCTACATTTTAAAAAGACTTCCTTGTGGTCTAGATCTGAGTTTTTTAAAGGGGAACTGCACTTTTTTTTGTAATTTTGCCTGTCGTTCACAATCATTAAGAGAGACAAAAACAAACATGTCTTTTTTTTTTTTTAAGGATTTTAAAGATGATAAACGCGTGCAAGATGCGGCTAATGGGAGTCACCATTGTAGCCTTCAAAGCCCTCTAAAACGACTTTAAAAACCCTCCTTCTACCTGTTATGTACACACTGCAAGTATATACAGTATGTATGTGTATATATATATATATATATATATATATATATATATATATATATATATATATATATATATATATATATATATATATATATAAAATGTAGTAACAGGCATGTTCATAACAATATGTAATGCGTACAATATTTACCTTATTTTGGTCAGTTTAACAAATACCACAACGTATTTTCTTAGCGAATTTATTTCCGTTTCCATAGGAGCGCATTTCTGACTTCTTCCGGCAACAAATGTGTGTTCTTACTTGCGGAAACAAACGCGAGTGTTTTCTAATCATGGCAGACTTGGTAACAGACAACAAAGATGACTATTTTTGGAAAAATGAGGATTCACAACCTTTTTGAAGCTGAATATACAGAGGATGAAGCAAGCACAAAGAGAGGGTGAAATGTTGGAGCAGACAGAAACCGAGAGAGGGAGGTCGGCGTGATTAGACGCTGCAAATGTGGAACTTGGAGCCAATCTATGCCGAAAGAAATGGCGTGCTTACACGCAACCGTGTGAAAAACTTCCCTGGCCAACTGAACCTATCGGACAAATGTCCATTGAGTGGGTCACAATAATATGGATCTTAATAAATGCAGCACTTCATGCTTATTATTTAATAATTTGTTATTGATTATTAAATATTAATTAACTACAGTACATACGTTGTCGAGCTCGCTGTGTACAAACAAAACATGAAATGTGGGGTAATACTTTACAGATACTGTAATATGATTGTTCATGTTTTTCAGTCAGTACAAATTGTTGTAATATCGCATTGTGTTGTGGATTAAAAACTCAAAAGCCATTCAGCTGCTGATGCAAGAAGCGAGTTTAAGCTAATGCCGTAGCATGCCATCGCAAGACGATGTGTTACTACGCTAGATATACAGTTCCTCGCTTTTACAATAACATTATCGCTACAGCTTAATTATTATACATGTTATGGAACGTAAATTAAATAACAAAGAATTAAGGTTTTGGGCGTTGTTTTCTCTAAACGCATACATTTGTCTAAATATGGCCAAGGACAAGCATTATTGTGGGTTTTTGTTGGACATCGTCTTCATCACTAAAATAAAAATCTAGTCTGCAGAAGACAATCCCTCTGTCATTTTCAAGTATGTTCCTCTCTCTTTTTTTTGAGTCGTCAAACTTGAAGCATCATTCCAATCGGATCTGGACTACCTCTGGATGTGGCCTGAATCTGATCAGATTTGAAGCACTTTGGAGCGTTTAGACTGGGGGAAAAAATCTGATCTGTGTGACTTGAGTCCAAAAAAATCTGACTTGCTGTGCAGTGTGAACGGGGGCCTTAATGTCCAAATAAGGACTTCAACCTCGCTGTTATGTTACAACGTAGCTAGACTGCTAAACCTCAAGGGCAGAGACATCCAAAACTGCTTGGAAGCTCACGCCAAAATGCATGAAGAAAAAAATAATTTGACTTGGTTTTCAAACACAATTATCCAACACTGTCACGTTTCAGAAAGGACAAAAATCATCGGCCCCCTTTATTAGAATGTATACTACTTCTGTTTTTGTGTTGTCTCTAATTATTAAATATTCACTGTGAAGAGAGATAAGTGATGATGAAAGCAACAGTTTTTCAGTCTTTCTGTAGCCATCTCTCTTGGCACATGCACAAGTATCAACTAATAACCAATGAGGCATGCTGTGGTCGTCTACAACCATGCTTTTCTTGTTAACCAAACATTTATCATTTAGAAAAGCCCTCACTTCTATAAACAATTTTTTTCTCCAGTTTCCTTACAAGGTGGATGTCCCCTTGGTGACACTCCAGGTGGAGGATGAGTGGAATAGTATTGCTGATGCCATAACCAAATTCAAACTAGCACCCAACTATGCTCGCAGTTCCTGGGACTGGATTGGACTTTACAAGGTAGAATATGTACATCACTTCCAATTGGACGTGCTAGACGTGTTTTTTTGACTGCTGCTGATGTTGTTGATCTGGTCTCTACTGTCCTAGGTGGGATTCAAACACCACAAAGACTATGTGGGATACGTGTGGGCCAAACAAGAAGAAGCAGATTTTCAAAGACAAGAGCAGCAGGTAATGAAGATGTGTCCTGAAGTCTTGTTTAAAAACAAGTTCCTCCCACATTTAGTGAATGTTTCCCAAACTGTTGTGCAGGTAACCTTTACGGAAGAGGAATTGCCTAAAGGCTCAGGGGATTTTATCTTGGGTTACTACAGCAACAACATGAGCACCATTGTGGGCGTAACTGAGCCATTTCAGGTAATCGCGAACACAATATAACGTTTAATAAAATAAAAAATACAAATTTTAAACAATGTTTATTATTTATATGAGCTATTCCACCGAATTAGGGCAATTGGCTTTCAAAAGAAACTTAAATATCTGGCTTTTTTAACTATACATTTGATAATACACACAATGAACTACTCAACATATGCATTTGCCTATCCGAGGCAACCTAATTAGATTTTTGTGCAGGTTTTTCTAACCTGAAGATGAATCATTTGTGTAACAAACAGGACTGAGTTTTTAGCACAGAACTAGCAAATACATGAAAAATAGCCACATAGAATTTATGCTAATACAATGTAAGCACATGATTCAGCACAATTTTTTATCAAAATCCAAAAAATAATGTAGGTAACAGGACTGTGCTGAGATTTTAACCCCCCTAGTCATTGTTGTAATATTAAATATACAGAAAAATAAAGGAGTGCTTCTCATGGCCTGCAGAGGCTCCGTATGATGCAACTTCCTGTGGACCATGTGACTTGTGGAATATTTCACATTTTTAGTGGGGGTAATGTGTTATAGTAACAGGACTGAGTTAAAACCTAGGTACACGGCTAAAGTGGGAATTTTAACTAAATTATTTTTTGTTTTTCTGTTGAAAAGGAATAATTAAAGTTGGTATAAGGTGAAGCACAAATATGTAAAAAAAAAAAAAAATACATACAAACACACACACACACACATGTGTATTATACACTACCGTTCAAAAGTTTGGGGTCACCCAAACAATTTTGTGGAATAGCCTTCATTTCTAAGAACAAGAATAGACTGTCGAGTTTCAGATGAAAGTTCTCTTTTTCTGGCCATTTTGAGCGTTTAATTGACCCCACAAATGTGATGCTCCAGAAACTCAATCTGCTCAAAGGGAGGTCAGTTTTGTAGCTTCTGTAACGAGCTAAACTGTTTTCAGATGTGTGACCATGATTGCACAAGGGTTTTCTAATCATCAATTAGCCTTCTGAGCCAATGAGCAAACACATTGTACCATTAGACCACTGGAGTGATAGTTGCTGGAAATGGGCCTCTATACACCTATGTAGATATTGCACCAAAAACCAGACATTTGCAGCTAGAATAGTCATTTACCACATTAGCAATGTATAGAGTGTGTTTCTTTAAAGTTAAGACTAGTTTAAAGTTATCTTCATTGAAAAGTACAGTGCTTTTCCTTCAAAAATAAGGACATTTCAATGTGACCCCAAACTTTTGAACGGTAGTGTATATGTATATATATATATATATATATATACATGGCAGCTCCCGCCATCAGTGTGTGAATGTGTGTGTGAATGGGTGAATGTGGAAATACTGTCAAAGCGCTTTGAGTACCTTGAAGGTAGAAAAGCGCTATACAAGTATAATTTATATATATATATATATATATATATATATATATATATATATATATATATATATATATATATATATATATATATATATATATATATATATATATATATATATATATATATATACATACATACACACATACAGTCGTGGTCAAACGTTTACATACACTTGTAAAGAATCAATCAATCAATGTTTATTTATATAGCCCTAAATCACAAGTGTCTCAAAGGGCTGTACAAGCCACAACGACATCCTCGGTACAGAGCACACATACGGGCAAGGAAAACTCACCCCAGTGGGACATCAATGTGAATGACTATGAGAAACCTTGGAGAGGACCGCATATGTGGGTAACCCCCCTAATGTCATGGCTGTCTTGAGTTTCCAATAATTTCTACAACTCTTATTTTTCTGTGATAGAATGATTGGAGCACATACTTGTTTGTCACAAAAAACATTCATGAAGTTTGGTTCTTTTATGAATTTATTATGGGTCTACTGAAAATGTGACCAAATCTGCTGGGTCAAAAGTATACATACAGCAATGTTAATATTTGGTTACATGTCCTTTGGCAAGTTTCACTGCAATAAGGCGCTTTTGGTAGCCATCCACAAGCTTCTTGCAAGCTTCTGGTTGAATTTTTGACCACTCCTCTTGACAAAATTGGTGCAGTTCAGCTAAATTTGTTGGTTTTCTGACATGGACTTGTTTCTTCAGCATTGTCCACACGTTTAAGTCAAGACTTTGGGAAGGCCATTCTAAAACCTTCTAGCCTGATTTAGCCATTCCTTTACCACTTTACCAAACATATTGCTGGGTATTGTGTCCAAACAGCTCAATTTTTGTTTCATCTGACCACAGAACTTTCCTCCAGAAGGTCTTATCTTTGTCCATGTGATGTCAGATGAAACAAAAATTGAGCTGTTTGGCCCACAATACAGAGCAATATATTTGGAGGAGAAAAGGTGAGGCCTTTAATCCCAGGAACACCATTCCTACCATCAAGCATGGTGGTGGTAGTATTATGCTCTGGGTCTGTTTGGCTGCCTACCATCAAGCATGGTGGTGGTAGTATTATGCTCTGGGTCTGTTTGGCTGCCACGGGAACTGGCGCTTTATAGAGAGTAAATGGGACAATGAAAAAGGAGGATTACCTCCAAATTCTTCAGGACAACCTAAAATCATCAGCCCGGAGGTTGGGTCTTGGGTGCAGTTGGGTGTTCCAACAAGACAATGACCCCAAACACATGTCAAAGGTGGTAAAGGAATGGCTAAATCAGGCCCGAATTAAGGTTTTGAATGGCCTTCCCAAAGTCCTGACTTAAACGTGTGAACAATGCTGAAGAAACAAGTCCATGTCAAAAAAAACAACACATTTAGCTGAACTGCACCAATTTTGTCAAGACCAGTGGTCAAAAATTAAACCGTTAGCTTGCCAGAAGCTTGTGGATGGCTACCAAAAGCGCCTTATTGCACTGAAACTTGCCAAGGGACATGTAACCAAATATTAACATTGCTGTATGTATACTTTTGACCCAGCAGATTTGGTCACATTTTCAGTAGACCCATAATAAATTCATAAACGAACCAAACTTCATGAATGTTTTTTGTGACCAACAAGTATGTGCTCCAATCACTCTGTCACAAAAAAATAAGAGTTGTAATATCTATTATATTTTATGGTAAAGTTGAATTTTAAAAGGTGGGGACAGGCAACAAATGTTCAAAGTAGTTCAAATTAATTGTTAAAAATATGATTTGTTAATTATGTAATTTGATAAATGTGCAGGTTACTTTAGTTAAAAAAAAACAACATTAAATTAAATTGTTTTTCTTCTTCCTTCTTTTCACACACATTCTATGTATTTTATTTTTATTTATTTATTTTTTTTTTAAATTGTATAGATTGAGAGTATTTTTGGTTGTTTTGATTGATTGATTGAAACTTTTATTAGTAGATTGCACAGTACAGTACATATTCCGTACAATTGACCGCTAAATGGTAACACCCGAATACTTTTTTCAACTTGCTTAAGTCTGGGTCCACGTTAATCAATTCATGGTAAATTCATTTTGGCACCAATATCGGTGGAATGGCCCGTATGAGCAGTAAAGATTATCAATGTGTTGATGGAATTATTAAACTATTATATATTGGCGTGTGAATGTTGTCTGTCTATCTGTGTTGGCCCTGCGATGAGGTGGTGACTTGTCCACAGTGTACCCCGCCTTCCGCCTGAATGCAGCTGGGATAGGCTCCAGCCACCCTTGCGACCTCATAAGGGACAAGCGGTAGAAAATGGATGGCTGGATGGAAAGCTAGCTGCATACTGACCTTATACTTCCCGTTTATTCATTTAATCCACATAGATCCAGCTTCCCACTTCAGGCCATGACGTCAGCTCTTCAGACAGCTCTGACTTCAGCTCCGAGGACGACAGCACTGTCCTTCTCACAAAGTCGAGGTCCCGCAGTCCCAGTCCTCACAAGGGCAAGCGTCACCGCCGCCGTCGCAGTGGCAGCCACAGCCACAGCCACAGCCGCTCTGGAAGTCCTGTGCAGACCCAAATGAAGGACATAACTGCCCCCACAACTTTATCCACGTCTGAGTGTGAGTCCACAAAACGTCCAGCAGAGGGCAGCCAGAAGTCTGATTCTGAGGAGACCAACAAACAGAGAGAGGAGACTGGAGTGTGATGAGCATGTTGTCACAAGCCACTAAATCAATAGTTTTTTTCTTTTATACATCTACATGTTTTATCTCGTGAAAATGCACAATTTGTGATGCCATCGGTTTTATTTCTCCGACCGCCTGGTTCCTTTAGAGCAGGGGTTTTCTTCCGAGGGAGATACAGCAGCTTGAGAACGATAAAGAAAAGCCTTTTTCAAACATACTAAAGGCAAAAATAATATGATTTTAATTTCTACAATAATTCTGTGCATAAATCCTCAACTGTATTATACAATTGCACTTTGAAAACCCCTGCTTTAGAGGTTGTCCTAAATGTTTCATTGCGTCCTTTATTTTCTCAATCGTGCATCGTTTTAGTTTCTTAATATTTTAAGGGCATTTTCACGCATTGTGGTTGGTCGAACTCATTTGTTTATCCCATTGTTTGGACAGCAAATACATCAGGGTGCAACTGAACGATAACATTTCTCAGATTGTGATCTTGCTCAGGTTGCACACTCCAAGTGCTTTGCATACTGCCATGTGACAAAGCACAGATACCCTTTCATTGGAAGTGTTTGAAAGAAAAACATCCTACTGCGTCCATCTGCAGTCATTCTAGGTGGTTCAACCAAAAAGAAAAACATTGAAAAATGTTAAGAGCACAAAGTAGCCAAGCAGTCCCAACAGTTACATCTGCAGACACGCTATCAGCTCAAGGTCACATGATCACCCACCATTCCCTTTGAAAATACACTGGTTTTATCAAACATAATTGCAAAGCGGTTTAGCCGTGCAATTCCAACGTGTGGTTCTACAGTGGTGTATACGGTGTTCCTAAATATCCGAGCAAAAACAAAATTGATAAATGCACACCTTTTTAGGGTTTAGGGGGCTTTGCTACTCCAGCCGTGTCAGCAGCAGAGAGTGAATGTGAGCGTAAAGGGCTTTAAATAAACCCTCCAGCCCCCTAAATGAGCACAGTGAGAAGTGGCGTCCTGTGGGTGGATCACTGTCAGCTGACACAGCACAGCTGTCGAGCCAGAACTCATTTTTATTGGCTGTAGGGCAGCTGATATTGTCGGACCGATTAGGACGAGGCTTTTAACGTGACTCGCATGGGCCTCGACAAACAAACACAAAAAATCAGTTAAAAAGTACTTGCGTCATTTGCTTCTTGCATGATGACATTCCAGTTGATATGAAACGTAATAACTACCAAATGGGAGTAAAAACTCTACCATGTAGAGCAACCACAGGGCTTCGTATTTGCATTGTGAACCAAAGCTGTCATGTGACAATGTTGATATTTCATCTTATACGTACATGCTCAGTTTGATGTCATTTTTGCTCTGTTGTCTTTTTTTGTCATCTCATTGACGATTCTCCTTCACGGATTGGGGTGATTGACATTAGTGAGATTAGTTGTGTTACCTTGTGACCCCTGATGACCCGTCTAACACACTTTGCGGCTCTTAGCGTGTAGGACAGTATTGTGTAGCTGTAATCTCATTGTGTATGTGTGGCGGAATGATGTTTTGACAGCGACGGGTCAAATGATTGCCTATATATGAAACAGAAGGGGCGGCACTCTGACCCTTGAATCCTCGATGTGTGTGTCGCTTTAAGAAAAAAAAAACATGTGACTGATACAGCGCCAAACTGTGTTTATTAGGAAGTGCTTTTTAACGGTTCAAAAGTGACAGTTCATACAGTTGTAGGAGTGGCGTACCATGTTTGGTATTACTTTTTGTCACCATCATCGATCTAAATCGAACTAAGAAAAGGGGGAACTTTCTAAGTGTGGGATATTTTTGTATCTTATTTCACCAGATAAGATCATTTTCCTACTATTTGGCTCATTAACCAAAGTTTTGTGTTTCACATCTTTTGAAGTTTCTTAATCCAGCAAAAATTGGCTGACCATTATGAAACATACCACAGTATCAGTGCAGTGTCCATACAGCCAGCGAGTGTGCCACACGCTCACTGAGGCGTCATTTACCCATAGTGTTTGATGCGACTGCGTTTGCATGGTGTGGACATACTCTACATTCCGGTGCTGTGATTTGTGTGCCGTCAAGTGCTGTTTTTGACTTTTTGTCATACCTGTGAAAGTTGTTACTAAATTTAGCAAAGGTACAGTAATAGTGGTTTAAAAATGTATCTTCCATGTAAATGTTAGGTAAAGAGAACAAATCTGAAGCTCTCAAATGATTTCAAAGTGTATTTAAGTATGTTATTTATTTGGAAATGAAGATATAGTGTAATGAACCTTTTTGTGTAGAGTAAGATGTTATAAAAATGAATAGATTGTGAGGTGAATTAGATAAATTGCAGTCATGATTAGTGACTATTGTGGAGAGAAAAAACTGTACAGAATGTAATTGTCAAGATAAATACTGTATGTATGAATGATACAAATGAAATATGGATAGCAGACAATCTATGCCACAAAGTTTATTTTTCCTTGAATTGTGTATTTATTTTCTTATTTAGATATATATGTACATTTTAAATTAACCTGAATTCTGCTGGCCAGTGAGGGAGCATTATTTCAGTGGAGTTTTTTTTCTTTTTTTTCTTGATGTTATGAGTGAGCCTGTTTGCTCCAGGTTGGACATGTTTCGTTTACTGAATGAAGAGTAGACTGTTTAGTCTACATGTGTTTGTAGGATTGCTACAGAAAATTATTTAAATGCTAATGAATCTAATCTTGTGAGACATTTGACTTGATATTTGGCATATGAGACCATAGGGATTCCCATAAGTGCAAGGAAACTATATAAACATCCCTTTAAAATCCGGCCTTTGTGCTTCTTTTTGCATGGTTGTTAATTGTTGCGTTGTATAATGGATTTTAATGAATCGTACAAGTCCAATAGACATGTTCGGAAATTAAAGACCTGCTAAAATGACTAATGAACAAGTCACTCAATGGGAAAATAATGATAAAATATCTAAATTGTAGCAGTGTGTTCGTTTTGAACTGGTGTTGGGATTGTTTCCAGAGGATGCTGAGGCATTCTAGATGAAACGGAGAGGAAATGTCACACTGCACCCTGTACAGAGCAATAGCAGGTGCATCTTGCATCATGTTCCTGCCAATTCTGCACATTCATGTTGACTCGTCCACACTGATGCAACACCAGCCGGGGATTGAACCATGCTGTTGTTGTAAGTGGAATTCCACTAGTAAAAATGGGATGGACAGAATAAAATGTTTGCTCACTCAGGTTTACAAAACTAAGTTTTGTGGAGTGCGACATTTGACCTTTTGATTTTCAGCAATAAGACTGTTACTGATTTCTTGTTTATAATGACAAACTATCATTGTCTCATTATAAAAACAGACCTTGTATATGTATATATATAAATAAATAAAACATTTGCCCATCAGCAATGTTCACAATCAGATGGTTAGATTATTCTATTACCCGAAACAACAGATATGAGAACCTTTTAAAGGTACAATAATACAGTTACAATGAAAGATGATAATCTCATTTTCTGGTCTGCTCACTGCTGTGTTTGTGATTTTTTAACATGACACATTACCTTTTTTTATAGTCAAATGTAGCTGAGAGTGTTTTTTTTTAAACATTAATGCTTCATTCATCTGCTAATACATGTTAACGGATAATAACACAAGCACTCAAATATTTCATAAATAGCATTAAAGTCATAAAATACATAGTCAAGCCTTTTGGAGCATTACATTTTTCAACCGGAGACCTAGAGATTCACATCCGAATCATGATTCTTTTTTATTCTTATTTATTAATTTTCAAAAATGAATTAAGAAAAAGAAAAAAAATCTGAATACACCTTTTTTTTTGTTTTTTTTTTTGCCCATTTCCCTGCTTGCTTATTCGCTGTTCGTATATGTCATAAGGGCAGCAACCAAGGGGAGATTATCATTTTTCTACCAAATAATAAATTGCAAGAATCGGTTTAAAATCGCAAATCGTGTTTAATCTATTCTAAATAAAGCGAATTGTCACAGCAAGAACCGAAATCGAAAGGTGAGTTGTTGTAAGATTCCCATGCATCAAATGTACTGCCATTTATATCATGAGAGATTACACACATTTGCAATTGTCACTTATAACACAAAGTTATTCAAGGCACTAAAATTGATTGATTGATTGAAACTTTTATTAGTAGATTGTACAGTACAGTACATATTCAGTACAATTGACCACTAAATGGTAACACCCGAATAAGTTTTTCAACTTGTTTAAGTTGGGGTCCACGTAAATCGATTCATGGTACAAATATATACTATCAGCATAATACAGTCATCACACAAGTTAATCATCAGAGTATATACATTGAATTATTTACATTATTTACAATCCAGGGGGTGGGATGTGGAGGGTTTGGTTGATAACAGCATACTTCAGTCATCAACAATTGCATCATCAGAGAAATAGGCATTGAAACAGTGTAGGTCTGACTTGGTAGGATATGTACAGCGAGCAGAGAACAGAGGGAGTTCAGAAAGCATAAGAACAAGTATATACATTAGAAATACATTTGATTATTTACATTTGGTTATTTACAATCCGGGGAGGTGGGATGTGGAAGGGGAGTGTTAGTCAAGGGTTGAAGTTGCCTGGAGGTGTTTTAAACACACCGCAACCGGACTGCTCGGGTTTTCTTATAAACATTAGAGCAGTGGTTCTTAACCTGGGTTCGATCGAACCCTAGGGGTTCGGAGGAGGTCAAGACACACCCGACTCATCGTGTAAATCAAACCTTCTCCCTATCGGCGTATTACGGATACGGCAACAGCAGAAGTCAGACCGATTTGCAGGTGTGTCATTTGTTGTGAGTTTATGCACTGTGTTGGTTTTATTGTTTGAACAAGGCGATGTTCATGCACGGTTCATTTTGTGCACCAGTAAAAAAACATGGTAACACTTTAGTATGGGGAACATATTCACCATTAATTAGTTGCTTAATAACATGCAAATTAGTAACATATTGGCTCTTAACTAGTCATTATTAAGTACTTCTTAATGCCTTATTCGGCATGGCCTTATTACAACCCTAACCCTCTAACCCTGGCTCTAACCCTAACCAAATAACTCTAAATTAAGTCTTTGTTACTTAGAATATGTTCCCCATACTAAAGTGTTACCAAAAACATATAACTTTGTCTTGAATTTGAAAAAATAAAACAAAAATGTCACTAAAGAAGGGTTCGGTGAATGTGCATATGAAACTGGTGGGGTTCGGTACCTCCAACAAGGTTATTAGAGCATTAGAGCAGTGGTTCTCAAATGGGGGTACACGTACCCCTGGGGGTACTTGAAGGTATGCCAAGGGGTACGTGAGATTTTTTAAAAATGTCTGTCAAAAAGAACTGTGAAAAGAAATGCAACAACGCAATATTTAGTGTTGACAGCTAGATTTTTTGTGGACATGTTCCATAAATATTGATGTTAAAGATTTCTTTTTTTGTGAAGAAATTTTTAGAATTAAGTTCATGAATCCAGATGGATCTTTATTACAATACCCAAAGAGGGCACTTTAAGTTGATGATTACTTCTGTGTAGAAATCTTTATTTATAATTGAATCACTTGTTAATTTTTAACAAGTTTTTAGTTATTTTTATATCTTTTTTTCCAAATAGTTCAAGAAAGACCTCTACAAATGAGCAATATTTTGCACTGTTATACAATTTAATAAATCAGAAACTGATGACATAGTGCTGTACTTTACTTCTTCATCTCTTTTTTTCAACCAAAAATGCTTTGCTCTGATTAGGGGGTACCTGAATTAAAAAATGTTCACAGGGGGTACATCACTGAAAAAAGGTTGAGAACCACTGATTTGGTTATCTATTTTAATCATTCCAATTTCCAACAACTTTGTCAGGTAAGGTATTAAAATGATCGTTAAAAAGTGGTTTGATTGATTGATTGATTGAGACTTTTATTAGTTGCACAGTACAGTACATATTCCGTTCAATCGACCACTAAATGGTAACACCCGAATACGTTTTTCAACTTGTTTAAGTCAGGGTCCCCTATACTTTATCAACTAAATAACCAACTGATACTTAGCAAAATTGCATCAATGTTTATTAATTCAGGTACCCGGTACCTGAATTAAAAACATGTTCACAGGGGCTGAAAAAAGGTTGAGAACCACTGCATTAGAGCATATATCCTGTAAGGTCCTGCGCCATCCCCTCGATCTCGTCTGTGCTTATTATGAACCGATGAAGCCTGCTGAGGTTACGAAGCGAAACGTCTTTCTAAAACAAACTGAAGAGTCATGTTGCGATCGATTCAATTCCCTGAGTACACAATGGCACGGATGAATGAGAATATTGAAAACGCTATTTATTCAGTTAGCATTGCCCAAAATGTTTCAAAATGGTCCCGGCATTCTTAAATGTTTCTGTATGTGTTCATCTGCTAACAAATATTTAACATTCCTGTTTGATCAAGACTTGTTTCACGTCTTTATCAGCGGGCCGCTCCAGGTGTGGTATGTTCACGTAAGACACCCCTCCTCCAGGCGCCTCGTTGGTATGCTCCGCCTCCATGCATAAATAACAGAGCGGGGGGCACCATGAGGCTGAGATAGCGAGGGGCTTTGCAGTAACGTGGGCCAACATCCGCGAGAACACATTAAAATTATCTGCCGGTGACATTTATCGTCTCTTTTGCGGTCAACGTTTACAATCATGAACGGCCAAATGAACGGTTTTCACAACTCCCTCATTGACGAGGACTGCTTCTTGTTCACGTCGGAGTCTGTCGGAGAAGGGCATCCCGGTAAATATGAACACTGACCTTATTGCAGATATCGTAATTAGCCACCGACATACAGGGGAAGCGGTCGTGTTTAGATAGTAATTATTTAACCACAATAAATAAATGAATGTAGTGTTTGTATTTTTCGTTGCGAAAGTGTCCGCCAAAAAGGAAGTGAGGGGCCGGCCGGTGTTAGCAGGCGCACGCGCCACTAGCTAAGGTTAGCTTGCTAATCTCCGCTCTAAGGCTTGTTTCTTGATAACTCTCCGGCTTTGACGTCTGTTGGTGGTTACAATGTGTTGGTTTCATTAAAGAATATTACTTTCTTTCACAAAATGTAATATTTTTTTCACCTATTGATTTGGGTTAAGTAGTCACAATGGCGGTTCTTGTTCTTTGATTAACAGCAAACTGTAGCCTACGCGAAGGTGTTTGGATTCAATGGCCGTTGGTTGTTTTAGATTTAAATTGATATAATTGTTCGGTGGAGATGCATTCCGGTTGTCGGCTATGACCCCCCCCCTCCAACCACATGTGCACATGTTTGAAATGGCGACTGTTGAGAGGCTTTCAGCCACTCCCACTGAGAACATGCTATAGTTTGTGTTAAGCCCTTGCGTCACTGTCTGCAGCCAGCTGCAATTTAGTGTTCCACTTTCTTCCAGACAAAATCTGCGATCAGATCAGTGACGCTGTCCTTGACGCCCACCTCAAGCAAGATCCAGACGCCAAGGTCGCATGTGGTGAGAATAAAACTGCTTCTCGTGCGTGCCAGTCAATGTAAAGCAAGGAGTGTGTTGATTTGTCTCATTTCCTGTGTTCCCGACAGAGACCGTTGCCAAGACTGGCATGATCCTGTTGGCGGGTGAAGTGACGTCACGCGCTACAGTGGACTACCAAAAAATTGTGCGGGACACAATTCGCCTGATAGGCTACGATGACTCCGCTAAAGGTGTTTTTTTAAGTTGCCTGTGTGTTTACGGTCCATCATGTCTGCTTTGACTAAAGACCAAATCTGTGTTACCGTATTTTCTTGAATTAGCGCACCGGCTGTAATTAATTTAAAACCTCTTCTCACACCGGCGCTTACCAAAGGCATGCAGTAAATTTAGGCATGCGCTTATAATTTTGAGTGTGATGTAAGGATAATTATGACATCGCTTAATGCCGCAATAAAATTTAAAGCACAATGAATCATCCCGGGAGTTCTTTTTGTTTGGGTCTGAAAAGACTTTTATTTGTTTTAAATGTCTAAACAACCTCGCGCCAACATATCTGTCCGACCTCCTTCAGCCTTACTGCCCCACCCGATCCCTCAGATCAGCCGATCAGCTGCTACTGACGGTCCCTGACACAAGGCTGAAGCTTAGAGGTGACAGAGCTTTCGCCGCTGCTGCTCCCGAGCTCTGGAACCTCTGAGTGTTAGACAAGCCTCCTCTCTTCCTGTTTTTAAATCTCTCTTAAAGACATACTTTTATCCATGGCTTTAAACACTGAGTGATATCCATCCTGCAACTGTGCCCCATAATACACCTGCTGTGAACCTGTTTTTTATGTTTTATTTATTTTATTTATTAATTTTTTATCGTGTTCTGTTTCTGTTGTGTTGTTTGCTCTGTACCCGTATTATCTTTTAACCTGCCCCTGAGTGCTAGACAAGCCTGCTCTCTTCCTGTTTTTAAATCTCTCTTAAAGACATACTTTTATTCCATGGCTTTTAACACTGAGTGTTATCCATCCTGCAATGGCGCCCCATAATACATCTGCTGTGAACCTGTTTTTTATGTTTTATTTATTTATTTTTTATCGTGTTGTTTCTGTTGTGTTGTTTGCTCGGTACCCGTATTATCTTTTAACCTGCCCATTGTACAGCACTTTGGCTAACCCTGTGGTAAATTTTAAATTTGCTTTATAAATAAAGTTGATTTGATTATAACTTGACACCCTTTATTTTTACAAGGGGTCATTCAACAATTACGTACGCATTTTTCTCCAGGATTTTGACCCCAACCCCCGTACGCAAAACTTACTATACAAATGATGGTACTTAATTGTGCGCATTTCCCCCCCAGGATTTTGACCCCCAGCCCCACCCCCCTTTGCATACGTAATTGTTGAATGGCTCCCAAGTGCCTGCGTTATAACACAGCGGTACAATGTATACCGGTATAATCAATTGTGATATATTTTGCTGGATGTTGCACACAGGACTCTGGACATATGTATATCTATGCATATATTTATGTTAAACTATGTCACCAACATTAAAACAATTTTATTGTTTTGTAAATAGCGTAGTATGTGACTTACCCGGCGGTAATTTTGGGCATGCGCTAATTATTTTGCGAAACAAGTTTGACCCTGCGGTAAATCGAGGCATGCGCATACTACATACCCGGCGGTAATTCAAGGAAATACGGTATGTGTTTTATGTTGCACGATTGCACCAAGAAAAAATCCTAGTTTGTGAACCCGTTCTTAAACAATGGCAATAAAACTATTATGATTCTAAAGGTCTTGACCATGTCTGTGTGCAGGCTTTGACTACAAGACCTGCAATGTCCTTGTGGCCTTGGAGCAGCAGTCTCCTGACATTGCTCAGGGTGTCCATGTGGACCGCAATGAAGAGGACATCGGCGCAGGGGACCAGGTGAGTTTCACGTTTTCCTTAGGGATATGCGAATCAATCAGCCACCGGTCAATATCGGCTGAATTTCATAAAGTACATGCCTGCCATTGCTGATTAATGCTTTTCAAAGCCGATCACAGACACAGATCCCCTTTGGATAATTGTATTTATCTTTCGTCACTTGGCTGACAAACCAGCCGTAGTTAGATAGTACTTTATTGATTCCTTCAGGAGAGTTCTCTCAGGAAAATAAAAATTCCAGCAGCAGTGTACAGAATTGAGATATAATTGAAAAAGTAAATAATTATGAGTCTCCATACAGAGTGGAGCCACTCCTCATAAGTCAATAATAATCACCTACAATGTGGCAAAACAACTGCATATTTAAATTGTAATCATCACTGGAGGGCGAAGTTAAGCATGTTACAGAGTACCGTATTTTTCAGACTATAAGTCGCTCCGGAGCATATGTCGCACCAGCCGAAAATGCACAATAAAGAAGGAAAAAAACATATATACGTTGTACTGGAGTATAAGTCGCATTTTTGGGGGAAGTTTATTTGATAAAATCCAACACCAAGAATAGACATTTGAAAGGCAATTTAAAATAAATAAAGAATAGTGAACAATAGGCTGAATAAGTTTACGTTATATGACACACAAATAACCAACTGAGAACGTGCCTGGTATGTTTACGCAACACATCATGGCTAGAGTCATTCAAATAACTATAACATATAGAACATGCTATACGTTTACCAAACAATCTGTCACTCCTGATCGCTAAATCCGATGAAATCTTTGTCCCTGGTGTCGCCTCTGGTATGCGCCCCGCTAGCGTCCTTTCTTTCTGCTGCTCGATTGCCGTTCTCTGCTGCATATTTCACTACGTACAGCTTGTAATCTGCAGTATGTGATTTCCTTTTCGGTGCCATTTTTGTTCAGTCCTTCTCAGTTTTTATAAGTTACCGCCAATGTTGATGTGATCCATTTTAATAGCTACAGCAGTAGCATATAGCAGTTAGCATCCCATGACCCACAATGCACTTCTGCCATGACCCTCCCCCGCCGATTTCTTATTGGTTGACGTGTGAGTGACGATTGCTGACGTGTGTGTGACGATTGGTGCCATTTGCTTCGTCTCTCACGCGAATGAGATAAATAATATTATTTGATATTTTACGGTAATGTGTTAATAATTTCACACAAGTGAAGTAGTATATGGAGTATATGTCGCACCCACGGCCAAACTATGAAAAAAAACTGCGATTTATAATCCGAAAAATACGGTAGATTGAAACATGTTGCAGCAAAAAATAAGCAGTTGACAGGAAATCAACAAGAGTCTAGAGAGGATAATATTACAACTGCTGTGTCAGCATTGTAGCGGTAAGTATCAGAATCTGATCAATGCTAGAATGATTACATCGTGGTTCAAATTTTCTCAATTTGTATGTTTTACAAACTTGGGGAATAATTCTCTGGGCAAAGGAGGACTTTCAGAGAAAACATGATTTCAATGGATAATAGTATATTTTGATTTTGTTTTGTCATTGTGTAAAATAACTTTTTTGCTCAAACAATTGTATGTAATAAAAGGGAATAAGCAGCTAGTTTTAATGTGTTATTTTGTTAAACTGTCAATATCACTCACCATTAATAAATGGAAAAATTACAGTTAATACATGTGATTGGGATTGTTATCAGCCAATCTCACTCATGATCAGTATCAGAATCGGCAGCATATAACCCTGATTGGAACATCCCTAGTTTTCGTCATTCATTGTCGTCCAGTGTCAATGAACATGGCACTAAACTTGCTCTTTCCCCAATGTTTTAGGGCTTGATGTTTGGGTATGCCACCGATGAGACGGAGGAATGCATGCCCCTCACAATTGTGCTTGCCCACAATCTAAATGCCAAGATTGCTGAGCTACGGCGCAATGGCACTCTTCCATGGCTGCGGCCTGACACAAAGACACAGGTAAAAATGAGTACTGGTGATCCAAAGTACCCGTACATTTAGTATATATGATCTGTAACTGTATTCTTGCCTCTTGCCTAGGTTACTGTCCAATATCGCCAGGACCGTGGCGCCATGCTTCCGGTGCGCGTGCACACAATTGTCATCTCTGTTCAACACGATGAGGATGTGTGCCTGGAGGAGATGAGAGATGCCCTGAAGGAAAAAGTCATCAAAGCTGTTGTTCCCTGTATTTATTTGGATGATGACACAATCTACCACCTACAGCCCAGTGGGAGATTTGTTATTGGCGGTCCTCAGGTAAATGTGGAGCACAGTGTTCAGACATGTCAGTTTCCCCCTTTTTGTAGCATAGTGGGTTGTGGAGGTGGGAATGACATAATCGCTTAATTGGCGATGATGAATTTGTGAAAAGTGAAATCATGAAAAGCGGAACAAATGTTTAGAATTACCCTGTTGCCTAAAAAAAGACGAAGCTGCCTGTAAATGCTTTTAGATGGGGGAAGGCTCAGCAGCACACGCTGTTTAAGAGTGCTTTAAAAAATGTAGGGATGTACCGGTAACTATCGTATATGAAAATGTTAACTGTTATTGTAACCCAAATGATTTCAGTACTGTTAAATTTAAAACGGTAGTTTATTATTAATACCAGTTATGGTCACATCCCAACTTAAATGTTTTTGATATAGTATTTGTCTCAATCTGATTGCTGGCTTAATATAGTCTTGACTGTTTGTTTCCAAGTTGACAACATTGATCCCAACAGTTAAAATTTTGGTGTAAAATTTAAAAAATGCAGACTTTAACACTATTTAAATGCCTTTTAAGCATTGTTAAATGGTTTTCAGATTTGTAACTTTGTTTTTTCTTTCTTAAATCTTACACAATAGACATCAGTCAAAGTTTATTTGTATAGCCCTTAATCACAAATGTCTCAAAGGGTTTTTGTAGATTGTTTATAATCGTTAGAAGCCAAAATTGAAATAACATTTTTATTGATTGCCCAGTCTTACTGTGTGCACTCATCTAAAAGCTGGAAATGACGCAATAATGCATACGTCAGTAGTCAAAGTAGGAGCTTTTATACACATTATTAAATATAATACATTTATGTGTGATATACAGTACATTAATATGATATTCAAAGATAGATGGATAATAGATTTCTAATCGAATAGTGCAACAGCTAAGTCTTATTGCTCCGTTACAGGGTGATGCTGGGCTGACGGGTCGCAAAATAATAGTCGACACTTACGGAGGCTGGGGAGCCCATGGAGGCGGAGCTTTCTCTGGGAAGGACTACACAAAAGTGGACCGCTCTGCTGCCTATGCTGCACGCTGGGTTGCGAAGTCTTTGGTGAAAGCGGAACTCTGCAGGAGAGTTTTGGTTCAGGTGTGCGCTGCTGCTTAGCCTATTGTATGAATTATAAAGCTTTTGTGACGTCCAATGATTCCTAATTTATGTCTGGTTAGGTTTCCTATGCCATTGGTGTTGCCCACCCCCTCTCCATTTCCATCTTCCACTATGGGACCTCCAACAAGAGTGAACGGGAGCTGCTGGATATTGTGAAGAAGAACTTTGACCTCCGCCCTGGGGTCATTGTTAGGTAATGTATGACCTGAAACCGGTTTACTCCTACTGTAGCTTTTTTTCCCCTGTTCTTATTCTGCAAGACAGGCTTCCTCTCTGTATCACATAGTTAAAAGATTTTAAGGGCTATTTACACATGGTTGTCTTTTTAAATGTGTTTTGGCAGCTTTATTACATAGTTTTTGTGGGGGGGGGGAATGCAAACTTTTTAAAGTGCTAGTTCTTCAATCCCAATTATTTGGCACAACTTAATAGTGTGACCGACATAGACCTTGTCATGGTGCTCTCCCTAACACAAGTACAGAGTAAAGTTATGAATAAAATATTTTGGAAAACACTGAGCACAAGCATATAGTGCCAAAGTGTGACACTGGCACAGTATGAAAGAGTGTCCTAAGTATTTTATGCAGCTCGTGCCAATGGGAATAATTCCCTATGCACAACATGCAAAAGTACTTTCTTTTTTTGTTAGCTGGTTTTTTTTGTGCAAACAAGCCTTTACTTGTGTTTGATAATGAAGCCCTTTGGCGATGACTCAGGATGGGTCTGTTTTGTAAATGGTTTCCATCTGGAAGCTGTCGTTGTCACATTGCTCAGGCGCAGTGTATGGTAGGTGTGGTAAGTGATGCTTTTTTTCTTGTCGTTGCCTGCACAAGCAGTTTTTTATGTTTTTGTTTTGTTTTTAAAACCTTGTGCCTCACTTTGCCCTGTGTGTATCCGTGACTGCTGTTAAACTTGATGATTATTTATTTTAGGGAGCTGGATCTGAAGAAGCCCTTGTATCAGAAGACCGCAGCCTATGGCCACTTTGGCCGTGACTCCTTCCCATGGGAGGTTCCCAAAAAGCTCAAATACTAAACTTGTTAAGCTTTTTCCTCCCAGGCTTGTTGGTGTATACTACAGAGAAGCCACCAAGATTTTGGGGGAGAAATGCCATTATTTCTCATCACTGCATCATTTACCACTTGACTCCCTCTCTTCCTCCCCTTTCCTCTGGTTACTGTTTCTTTTGTTAATTGCTTTATCATGCTGGGTCCTTGAATGCATTTTTATTTTTTTAACTTTAATAGATTCCAAGAAATTATTTTCCCCGGCTCCGCACTCTGTTAGAGTCTGATTTGCTGCGGTCCTCTTGTCATTCCACGCGCATCTAGTTGATAGTCAGTGGCACATCAGTGGTGTGTTAGACTGTACTTGGCCTTCTTTATTTTCTGGTGCTACTGTTAAGGAGTGTGTGCAACCTCTGAAGTCTATCTTGAACGATGTAGCCTGTCGTTTAGGCCCTGTCCACATGGAAATTCTAAGATCTGAACGGTAAAGAATTTTATAGAGTGAAGTTATGGGTGCTCTCCATAATGTCTTTTTGTGAACAAGCAGATCACCCACAAGAACAGCAGACTGGCATGACAATTCTACTTTGTGCTTAGTCCAGACATGAGACATGTGTTTCTCGTGTGTTTGCCGTCATTGTTTGTTGTGCAGTGGAATACACGCTATATTGTGTATACGCTCTCATAGTTTTGGTGGCTGTTTACAGCGCTAATGGCTGATGTACTACATCTTTTTTATCCAGTGATCTGTTCCCGTCTGGATGGGATTAATGCAGATCTGCCAACTTTTTTGGAATGCAAATCTCACGGATTGTATTGTCTGTTTTTTGCATGGGGTATAAAATATTGTAGCTTTTGTCTGGATTTTGAAAGGATGACGAATAGGTGGTAGATCAACAATCACTTTTTTTTTTTTTAAAAACAAACTACCACACCAAAACAACCTTTTCACAAAACCGCGTACACATTGGCTCAAGTCTCCCACTCTTTAACCCTTCTATTTTTCCCATGTGCACAGAATAAATTCAGTGACTCTCAAGCTGTCAGATATATTTTTAGAAGTGCACAAATGTACTGCTCCATCTAAAATGTATTTACCATAAAAAACATTCACCGGCGGTTATGCGCAATTTGTTTTGGCCAGTAAAAAGGTCCACAGACTGGCATGTTTTAGATGTGCAATGACGGTGTATATTCTTAAAATCCATCCTGAGCGTCTCAACGGCACAGAATCCTATCCCCAACAGTGAAGTCGTTGCAAAGTTACATGTTTATAGACCAAATTTTGTCGCACTTTTTATTTTCCAACCCGCTAAATAGTTTGTGTGGACAGGGCCTAAGGGAGGAGTCTTTGTTCTCTCTGAGCAACATTCCTCCTCATTCAGTGTAGTCTTTAATTTTTGGTAACTTTACTCCTTTTCTTCATGGAGGACACTAGAATGGCACAATTGGATGGTAAGGTTGCTGTTCATTGAAAAAAAAATTAAAAATGCTATGCATTGCCAGCCAAATCGTACATTTTCAAGATCTCGAACGAGTTTAAAGGCCCACGCGCCTCTGTAGACCTTTGCTGTTTTCTGACGTACTACAGAAAAGTCAGAGGCTGCTATGTCACTGCTCTGGTCTGCAGAGGTGTTGGATATACTTGATAGTGATGGAATATTTGGATTGTGTACATCAGATGAGTTTTAAACTTTTTTTTGTTTGTTTTGTTTTTTAAAGAAATTGCTTATTTTTTTACTAAGGCCCTTGGACTCCTGGACTCCTCGGGTATACTGATGGCAGGTGTAGTTACAGAGAAACCTGGTTTCCATCTTTATCCTGATGGAGTTTTCCTGTCCTCTTGGATGTCAAACAGCAACACTATTTATTTGTTCTTTGAAGCTCAGCGTGCATACAGAGAAGCTGACGTTTCAGAAGGCAGCTTTTAAAACAAAAAAATTGTTACTGAATCTTGAATTCCTTTTGACTTGATCATTTTTCAGTGTTTGGCTTGAGGCTCCAGAGTGTCGTACAGAAAAGCTTTGGATCGCCTCAAAAAGCAAGTGTCACTGTTAAATGTTTGTCTATTTTATTACATTGTTTTATATTCGGATTGCAGTAATATATATTTAATAGGGCTATGGGCTGGTTGTCATTTTTAAGCGTCCACAAATCCTTGGCTCTTACGAATCGTCCCGAATGAGACGGCTACGTTGGGTTGGTGTAGTACAGAGAAACCAGCTTTGTTTACATGGCGGTCCCATTATGGATGAGTCTAGTTGTCTCTTTTGGAGGTCATCAACATCATTGGTTACAGTAAGTGTAAATGTGCCTTTTCTATTTCCTCTCCTCCTTTCTTTGCTTCTGTCCTCACACACCAACGCGCTTCTAACAGGAACAAGTAGCTGACTGTAATGTGCTTCATGTTTAGATTGGGCTGTTTCTCCTAATGAACTGTAATAAACATCCCTACACCATGCACTTGTCTTGTCTTGCTATATAAAGTTATGGTTTATAGATTTGAATAAAAGTTTATTAGTTATTCTAAGAGGGCTGGTGGTGTAGGTCAGATACATTATTCACATTAGTCTTACTAGCCGCACTATCAGTTGAAGTGGAGAGGTTACAAATCTTCCCAGTGCAGTGAATGTTTCAGAATGTTCGGACAAAGCTCAGGAAAAACACCCATTAGAAGTCGAATTGCAGTTTATACATTGCAGGTCTTACCATAAGTTGCATGACTAGATCCTATACAGTCAACCAACTTTTCAATCAGCATCTTTATAGACAGTTTTGGCCAATCGATGCCTCCAATTTAGTCATGTTGGGTTGGATCTTTTTCTGCTCCAGCAGTGTACAAAGCAAGGTCCACAAAAATGCTTAAATGTCCTGTGCACACTAAGCAGTGCTAGTCAATGAGCTAAAAGCTACCGGCAGACGTTTAATTGTTCTAAACAGGTCTTCTTAAAAGGGTCCTATAATGATTCAATTTGCATTTAACACACTTCCTTGTAGACTGCTTTCGTGTCAATCGTGTGCTACAGTCACATTTTCAACAACTGCTATTACTTAACTTTGCAGCCATAAACTAGGTGAAGGACAAAAATGCTTAAGAAAAATGCCTATCATTCACAATCCTTAGGTAAGACAATCTTTTTTTAAATTTTTAATGCAGTATAAATGGTAAACAAATGCGATCAAAAGTCTGCTTACAATGAAGCCTAGGGTAGTCTATATTCTGCCTATAGAAGCCCTTAACACCTCCATTGAGGTGTTATATACATGATGTAAGTATATATGTAATGTGGTAACAGGCACATTTATTACATTTAATATTTGCGTATTTTGATCATTTTAAGCATACGTGGCACAATTTCAAAAATTTGTCATGATGTTGGGCCTTTTTTTAATTTTTTTATACAGCATCACTTAATTACTCACTGCAGACTTCTTGGGTGACAACACACATAAAACATCACATACTGTACAATGTCTGCTGTCACTGGGATGCAGACTGATAGAATGTTATATTCCCGTTTAGATGAATAATGACTCATCCTCGCAAAGAAAAGCTGGGTGGAAGCAAGTGTCTTTTTATACTGTTCTCACCATTTACCGATTCTAAATTGGCTGTGAAAGTTGACAAACGTCTTTCGTTATGTCTTTCATTAAGATTGTGAACAACAGGCACAATAAAAAAGTGCAGTTCCCCTTAAAGAGTGTATAAAAAAAGGTTTGAAATCTTTTTTTTCTACTTTTGCTAAAATCTCCCAATCAACTTAAGTCTTAAATATATTTTTGCAAACATGTCATGTTTGGTAAATTTTAACCCATTTTGCCCATTTGATCTAATTATGTCAGTTTTATTTTGAAAAATGTGCATAAAATGGGTTACCATCCATACAGTAAATGTCAAAGGGCTGGGGACAATTTAGGCCTAAATATACTTAACTATTATATATGAATGATAACTTGTCCATTTTCTTTCAAAACAAAAACATGACATAATTGGATCAAATGGGCATTTAATGTAATGGGTTAAGTTTATTTTGAACATGCATACAATTACAACATTATACATCACATTTTCCAGTTTCTCTTTTCAACATGTTAAAAAAAAGTATGAAGAAGTCTTCTTCATACTTCCTAAGGGTTAGGATTAAATAAAGTTTGCTTCTTCAAGAAGCAGACTTTATTTAATCCTAACCCTTTTTTGTTACATAGCAACTGCTACACTTTAATTCACTTATATTTGTTCACAGTATTTTCCATACATAATAACATTAAAAACATATACATGAATAAACAGTGAAGTAAGTTGTATTTCATATAGTGAGGTGAATATGATTATCAAAACGTTTATCATGGTTTTTGTTTTTACTTTGTAAACATTTTGAACAGTTTCTTAAATTGAATCATATTAGAAGTTGGTATTTTCTCTTGTAGTTTCTTGAGGGTGTCCACCATCTTTTTTGTAGGAACATTTACTCACAATCAAACTCTTATTTTTAAAAGAGAAACAATGTTAAATACAGTTTTAAGACGAGCCAAAAGTTAAAACCGTGAGTGAGGATCGTGTGTGGAATAGAAAAGAGCCTGGGGGAATCATTAAAAAAAGTCTTCGGGGTAAAAATCACGTGTGTAAACAATGTTAATGACAACTTTTTTTTAGTTTATTTTAATTTTTTTTTTGTTAAGGGCTAAGAATGAAAGTTTATTCGTGTTTTTATTTATTCATTTATTTTTTATAAACCTTTATTTATAAATTTCAACATTTATGTTAATGACAACTCACATTAGAACGGGAGCATCCGTGACGTGGCTGCCTCCATGTTACTACTAAAGAACAAAGAACCCTAACAATATCCCATGTGAGTATAAAAACGTTTATTATAGGTTTATAACATAACAACAGGAGAAATTAACTTTTCCGCTTGAGTGTGAATTGTAGAATTAGGCCGTGTCTACATTTAAAGTCGTTTAACCCCTTGAACGAATAATTATTTAGCCTAAGCCCCGTTTCAGCCACACTAAACCTGAAGGGTTTAAGGTCCCCCTCCTCGGACAAGTTTTTACACGGGTAAGTCAGCCGTGTATTTCTTGAATCTCCGGCACTTAGCTTTGTATGGACTCATTAATCGTTTACAAAGTGTGTTCGGAGAGGAAGTGACGCCAGAAAGACCGCGCCACAGCCAGCTTCATAATAAACCGGTTTCGTAGCTCGGAGCTAACCACTGGAAATAATGGAGGCGAGTCATCCAGACATGCCCGTGTTTGTCCTTCTGCTACATGTACAGACGCTTGTGGAAATCACACATGAATACCTTAAGACAGTGGTTCTTAACCTTGTTGGAGGTACCGAACCCCACCAGTTTTATATGCGCATTCACCGAACCCTTCTTTAGTGAAAAATAAAATGTTATTTATTTCAAATTCAAGACAATGTTACAGTATATGTGTGGAGGGGGGCGTGGTCGGCGCGTTTGCTGCAGGAGCGGGGTGTGCCAGGGCCGGCTTTGGAACACAGCTGACAGGTGATTAGATTGCCCAGCTGGGGATAGTTGTCTAATCACCTGTTGTTCTTATCAGTAGCGGCCGGGAGCAGGAGGAAGAGGAGGGCTTGGAGAGACGGAAGCACGCGGAACACGGAGGAGTGGACTGAAAAGTCAAGTGTCGTGCTAGATCTTTAAAGAAAAATAAAACTTTGTTAAACCCGGAACGCCGGTCTCCAGCTCACGTGTGTGATCAGCAAGAACCCACTGGGAGGCAATCTCCACAATATGTTTTTTGACTGGTGCACAAAATGAACCGTGCATGAACATCACCTTGTTCAAAGAACAAAACCAACACAGTGCATGAACTCACAACAAACTACACACATGCAAATCAGATGGAAAATTAGAGGGAACATCGTTTGGGGGTATTCATAATACGCCGATAGGGAGAAGTTTTTATGTACACGATGAGTCGGTGTGTCTTGACCTCCGCGGCGGAGGCTCCGCCGAACCCCTGAGGCCAACCCACCGAACCCCTAGGGTTCGATCGAACCCAGGTTAAGAACCACTGCCTTAAGAGAAAGCGATTGCAGCTATTTGGGATACAACACTTCTCAGACGGCAAGAGAACTGTGATTCTACTTAGCGAAGAACTTTGTCCATTTGTCGCAGGAGAGACAACGAGAATGCGAGCTCCCGTAGATGTGATTAAAAAAAGGTAGTGTGTGCTTTGTATTACCTGGGCATCGAGAGAAAACTACGGAAAACAGCGAATGCTTTTGGACTGGCAAAGCAGATTGTATCAGTTATTGTCCGCCATGTATGTCACAGACTCAACATCTAGGTCCAGAGTATATAAAGTCACCAAAAAGGAATGGACTATGAAGGTGAAGGCAAAAGAGTGAGGAGTGTCCTGACCAGATATCTAGATCCATAGATTGATTGTTGTAAAATGTTCTTTATCACATTGTTTACGTGTCTAATAAAGATTTGATTAATTTATGATTACTTAGGTGTGATTCACTACAACAGGGCCCCACAGCACACTGGATTCCAGTTAATTGAAATACCACAACACTGGATATTGTTCAGATAAGTTACATTTAAGAACTTGCACACAAAGCAACACTGGAGGTGACTATGACGTGTGCGTTTTCCGCGCATGCGTACTAGGTCGCGTTGCGCCGGCGTTCGGAGGGGGTCGGGGGTCTTAAACGGTGGCATTGTTGTGTGTGGACAAGGATAAGGTTAGGTGTGATTTACCCTGGATAACCTTATCCGGCTTAGTGTAAACGGGGCCTTAGTGAGAAAAATACAAAACGCCATGGCGGCCGGATATTTATTTCCTGCTTTATTTCCGGTTCAGGTCACGCCCACTGCATGTGGCATCATCCCCCACTGAACGAGTCGGCATCATCCCCCACTGAACAGTTGGTGCATTTGGGCCACACCCCTTTTTTTGACATAATACCCCACTCAA
The DNA here is from genome assembly GCF_033978785.1 of Entelurus aequoreus. Taxonomy (NCBI): domain Eukaryota; kingdom Metazoa; phylum Chordata; class Actinopteri; order Syngnathiformes; family Syngnathidae; genus Entelurus; species Entelurus aequoreus. The sequence continues at coordinate 70,061,218 of NC_084736.1, read as the reverse complement.
CATGTGGTGCATTTAGGCCACGCCCCCTTTTGCAGGTTTAGGTTTAAACTAAGTTGGAATAACCTCTAAAGGCCTTAGTGGCCACATGCGTGGACAGCACCTTTTAGCTCTTATTTCCAAAATTGTGTACACTACTGAATTGGGGTCTTATGCCAACATATGGACACTTATACTGCTATCTGGTGGTGTCAGAAGAGTATAACAAACAATGGAATTTGGAAAAAAAAGTGTAAAAATAAAAATTAGCATGTCGCTACACATGAAGTACACGTTTGTTACTTATGGACTAAGTACATCATATAAAAAGATGATTTTTAGTTTTTATTCAAATTAGGGTCCAATAAGCCCAAATAGCAAAGAGAAATAAAAAAATAATGTAAACAAACAGCTTAGGCCTTAAGAGGTTAAATGCAGAGTCAGAAATGAAACCGTAAACTCCGATCATAACATTGTGTGGGTGTATTATTGGGGCCCTTTGGAAATTGCTTCTTTTATAATTATTATCCAAATTAGATCTATTTTTTGAAGCACTTAACAAGCATTAAAAGTTAAGTTAAAGTACCAATGATTGTCACACACACACTAGGTGTGGTGAAATTTGTCCTCTGCATTTGACCCATCCCCATTTTCACCCCCTGGGAGGTGAGGGGAGCAGTGGGCAGCAGCGGTGGCCGCGCCCGGGAATCATTTTTGGTGATTTAACCCCCAATTCCAACCTTTGATGCTGAGTGCCAAGCAGGGAGGTAATGGGTCCCATTTTTATAGTCTTTGGTATGACAATTAACTGTTGACACGCAACATTTCAAAATTGACTCTCTAGCGCCCTCTTGAAAATGACCAGAAATGAGCCCCTGACACCGGATTCAATGAAGTGAAGTGATGTATATTTATGTAGCACTTTTCTCTAGTGTCTCAAAGCGCTGTACATAGTGAAACTCTCTAGATACATTTAAACCAGTAATCCATGTAATGAAGCTACAACTGTTGCAATTTGCAAGAAGAGACACAGTCTTTCATTACAAAGTGAAAGTTGTAAAGACAAAGCTGACAAAGAAGGACATAACAGTTCTTCGCATGGTCTCAAGGTTAGGACTGTAGTCAGGGAGAAACCAGGCAACAGCTGTCCTGTGCGTCAACAATTTTCTTCTCTTTTTTTCTGCAGCCTGAGAGCAGCTTAAATCGAGTTTCTTTCTCCAGCCTGTGGGAAGGAGCCTTTTTGGCAACGTCCCTTTATCCTCTAATCTTCAATTAGATGTTTTGGGACAAAGAACTGCTGAAATTGGCGAATCGGTTGAAATGATCTGGGCTCCAAAGCGCTCTGTGTGGAGTTTAAATGTGTTTTTGTAGACTATACTTACGTTTTGTCCCGCAGTCCTTAAACATGCAAAAATAAGTCATATCACAATATTTTTTTACATCAGTCGATACCGATATGTTTCACGACTTATTTTATAATCATTAATAATATTTATTTATTTATATGCAAATTATATATTTTAGTAGTCATATTTATTTAATGTATTTATTGTATATATATATATATATATATATATATATATATATATATATATATATATATATATATATATATATATATATATTTGTATAAATGCTACATTGCTAACATGCATGTTAGGTCAAGTTTGGCGATATGGAAAAAATTATTATCGCAATATGTTTTCGTATGTATCATGATTTATTTTACTTATTTCATATTTATTATTAGTATTTATTTATATGAACACAATTTATTTATTGAATATTTTGTGATGTTTTAATGTTTCTTTGCTAACATGCATGTTAGGTAAAGCTGGGCGACAAGGAAAAAAAATCATATCAAGATTTAATTTATATTAGTCAATATCGGTATGAAGATTTATTTAATTAATTATTTTACATGTAATATTTTTAGTTTTATTTATTCGTATTAAAATTATTTATTTAATATTTATTAATTATATGTTTTTTATATTCATTCATTTTATACTTCATAATATAATTTATTTTATATTTTGTCAGGTTTAAATGTTAGATTGCTAAGACATCAGAAAATTATTTTTGATTGAAATATGTATTTTTTTGTCTGTATTTAAACACGACAGATCTACTGAAGAACTTAATTGTAGATGACAGGCTCCATGTACAGTAAAATATTGACACACACACTGCCAATATTATCATATTACAAATGTCTTTTTTTTCTGAAATTTTCCCTGAATACTTAATACTTAAAGGAAAAGTTTTTTTTCCCAGCTCTAATGTTGCACTGTAAAAATGTTCATTGTAAATTCACAGCATATTACTGGCTAATAATTGCATTACTGTCACATGAACAATTAAAGTAATTTACTGTGAAATTACTGCAGAGCTGTGATTTTACAACAAATTTAAACAAAGTTACAACTAAATGCTGTAACTTCCAAAATAAAATGTTACAGTTAGTTACAATACAATTCCAACTAAATGCTGTGACCTCACAATTGTAATGTTATTACTCTCTATCATTAGCACGCCGCCACTTACTGTACATGAGTGTGCAACGTAGTCTATGGAAAGAAACAAAATGTAACGTACAAACTCCTCTACAGTAAAGTAAACCGCTGATGATTAGAAATGATTTGGGATGCAGTTATTTCACTTTGCTCACAAGTTTTTGGTCGTGCATTTCATAAGCTGTTCAAGCTGCAGGGCCTGTTTGCTGCTGCTTTGATTTTTGGACACATGGGAGGAGCTTTACTAGTCAGAACCAGTCAGACGTTTGCAACATGCGATAATTAAAAGCTCCTTCTACTGAAAAACAAGAATGTCATAAAGAATGAATGGAGAGTGACAGGATTGCCTTTGACATACAAGCTAGCTTAGCAGGTTTGAAAATATGTTTTCTTAATTTTTCTCAAGCTGCTGTGCCTCCTCCAATATAAAGCAGAGATAAACGGCATGACAAATGCACCGGATGTGAGGGGAACACATTCTGAGCTTGACATTTACTCAGACTAGTCGACCGAAGCAAACAAAAAGCTGCATGTTTTGTTTTTTTTTGACCTCATGGCTGGCGAAGTCTCAAGATGTTCTGCAAAACTTGGTCAAGGAGGAGCCAGCTGTGCTCTGCTATTGGTGGGAATGAGACACACCTCTTCAGACTGTCTTCAGCTTCACTCCTCAGCCACCATGGGACTTGTTCTAGGCTTTTAAGAGATGCATTCCCAAGCTGCTCCCCACCTTCATGCTGGCGTCACGCTGAAAAGTGTCCAATCACATGTGGAGTGCGGCCTTGCATCGATGTTATGTGAAGCATGAGGTCCGCTTTCGGAAAACGCTCGTCAATTCTTGTCCAAACAAAGCCAGACATCGGATTTATGACTCTTATGAACCGTTCCTGTCAAAGAGCCGTTCAAAAGACTCGTTATTATTGTTATAACTTTTTTCAAAAGTAACTTTTTTTCCCACTGACTGTCCCTAACAGCAACTATAAGATAAGATGTGGCTCAGAATAATTCAAAATTACACGTCACTAATATATGTATTATACTCCATACTATAATGACACTCATTAAAATACAGTAGTGTAACAGGCCTTAGAATTCATTAAAAACAAGGCCGAGGTTTTATTTAACAACACTGCAAAAAGTCAGTGTTCAAAAACAAAACAAAAAATACAAAAATTAGGGGTGTTTTATTTGAACTAAGCAAAATTATCTGCCAATAGAACAAGAAAATTTGGCCTGTCAAGACTTTCCAAAACAAGTAAAATTAGCTAACCTCAATGAACGCAAAAATACCTTAAAATAAGTATAAACGAGTGCACTTTTCTTGGTAGAAAAAAAATAAGAGACCTTTTTGCTCAATATGTTGAAAAATATTCTTAAATTAAGTAAATGCTAGTGCCATTATCTTGACATAATGATATGCGCTCGGCATTACATTTCTTGAAACCAGCAAACTTATACTAAAAACTAATTTATTGTTCTTAATGGAAAGGCAACAATGCAACCGCTTGTTACTCTCGGGGTCTCCTAGCCGCTCAGGCAAATCATATGGTCTAAAAAGGCATTTTTCCATCGATAACATGACATCATCGCGCCAAGTGCGTGCTCTTTCAGTCAATTAGTGCGCATATATACAGCCCGGCCCCCGGCCAAAATCTTTTTAATTGTAATTTTGAGGAATTTATCTAAATGTGCATGAACTATTTCTGTTCAAAATTGTTTGAAATGTTAAATGTTTAAATATTAACTGTCAGTTTACTGTACTGTGCCAACTGTACTACTATATGAGTACGTATTTTCTATTGTTTCATTGAAAATAAAACAGCAAAGTCCATTTGGCTGTCATCTGTTTGAATTATGAGACACAATTGTGTCAAAATCATGATTTTTTTTTTCATGCTTGAAATAAAAAATTATTACTTTAAAAAAGTAGTTTTATACTTGTGATTGTTGATGACACAGCTTTGCAACAGTTGATATTCTAGTTTCAAGCATGTTTTACTCAATATAGGTCATAAAATCTCAGCAACAAGCTGTAATATCTTACTGAGATAATTTAGGACCAAAACACTTAAAACAAGTAAAAGACTAACATAAAATGTGAATAGTGAAAATAATTATCTTATCAGACAGAAAATAAGTAAATATCACCCTTATTTGAGATATTTAAACTTACTTAGATTTCAGTTTTTGCAGTGAAGAATGTTTAATATTTTTGGCCACTGTAACATTACACACAGTTTTTGAACAGTAAGACTGTGTTTAAATATTAGTTCAAGTGATTATTTGGCGTACCACTAGATGGAGCCTGCGTACCACAGTTTAAAAATCATTGCTCTACATTGTAAAAAAAAATCCAAAATCTGCAGATTTTACGGTAAAAAACTGGCAGCTCAATTTCACATCAAATTATTGTCAATTTCAAAATGGTACCATTGTTGTTTTCACAGTTCACTTCTGGCGACTAAGCTGCCATTTTTTTTACTATACAATCTATAGTTTGTTTTCTACAATACATTACTGTACATTTTAAAATGGTAAATTTCTGGCGACTGAGCTGCTGATATTTTACCGTACAATCTATGTTTGTTATTTTTACAGTGCATTACTGTAACTTTAAACATGGTACCATTGTTTTTTTATAATAATAATAATATAATATAATAATAATATTTTTTTTATAATTCTATAATTCTGGCGACTGAGCTGACGGTTTTTTTTTTTTACTGTAATAAGTTTTTGTTTTTACAGTGCATTACTCTGACTGTAAAAATGGTACCCTTTTTAATTTTACTGTAAAATTCCAGCCACTGAGTTGGCAGCCGGGTTTTTACCATAATGCCTATGGCCGTTTTTACAGTGCGACACTGTAACTTTAGAAACGAAACCATTGTTATTTTTTTGATATCGTTCTGCCGACTGAATTGCCATTTTTTTTTGTGCATTACTCTAAATTGAAGTAGTTGTTGTTTTAACAGTGCATTACTTTAACTTCAAAAGGTAACCATTGCTCATTTTATGGTAACATTCTGGCTACTGAGCTGACGGGTTTTGACCATGAAGCCTATGGCCGTTTTTACAGTGCATTACTGTAAATGAAAAAAACTATACTACTTTTAATCTTATGGTAAAATTCTGGCAACTGAGCTGCCAATTTTTTTGTTGTTGTGTAAAATCTATGGGTGTTTTTTTAATAACATTAATGTAAATTTAAAAATAGTAACATTTTTATTTTTATGTTAAAATTCTGACCATTTGGCTGCCATTTTCATACCGTAAAAATGATGGCCTTTTTTACAGTGAATTTATTTAAATTTAAAAATGGTACCAAGTTTATTTTACAGTAAAATTCTGCTGTTTTTTTTTTTTTTAACCGTAATATCTACTGCCCTTTTTACAGTGTATACTCTGGGAATTATATTGAAACATTAAAAATAATTCAATGTGGCTTAGTGTATGTTTTCATTGTAAACATTCCATATGCTGGTGCCTTATCCCACATGCATTGAAAATGACATCACTATTCTAATAATAATAATCATAACAATAATAATAATTTTAATATTTTTAATAATGTTGATCATTTAAATTTGTTTAAATAATTTTTATGATAATAATAATAATTATTATTATTACTATTTTGAATTTTCCATAACCTAAAAAACATTGTGGAAGTGCAGAACAAATTTTCAAATATTTACAAAATATATCTACAGTATATGTGGACTTGAGTCACATGACTTGGACTCGCGTCAGACTCGAGTCATGAATTTGATGACTTTAGACTCGACTTGACAAAATGTAAAGAGACTTGCAACTCGACTTAGACTTTAAAGGCCTACTAAAACCCACTACTACCGACCACGCAGTCTGATAGTTATCAATGATGAAATCTTAACATTGAAACACATGCCAATACGGCCGGGTTAACTTATAAAGTGCAATTTTAAAATTACCGCCACAGTTCCGGTTGAAAAACTCCTTTGGATATGATTTATGCGCGTAACGTCACAAAATCCACGGAAGTGTTTGTACCCCATCGACCCGATACAAAAACCTCTTGTTTTCTTCAACAAAATTCCACAGTATTCTGGACATCTGTGTTGGTGAATCTTTTGCAATTTGTTTAATGAACAATGGAGGCTGCAAAGAAGAACGTTGTAGGTGGGATCGATCGGTGTATTAGCGGCTAAGTACAATACTTACAGCAACACAACAAGGACTACTTACTACGCCTAGCCGATGCTTGCCGCCAAACCCACGGATGAAGTCCTTCGTCGCGCCGTTGATCGCTGGAACGCAGGTGAGCACGGCTGTTGATGGGAAGATGAGGGCTGGCTGGCGTAGGTGGAGCGCTAATGTTTTTATCATAGTTCTGTGAGGTCCGGTTGCTAAGTTGCTAAATTAGCCTTAGCGTCGTTAGCAACAGCATTGTTAAGTGTGTCACCGATGTATTGTCGTGGAGATAAAAGTCACTTTAAATGTCCATTTCGCGTGCTCGACTCTCATTTTCAAGAGGATATAGTATCCGAGGTGGTTTAAAATACAAATCCGTGATCCACAATAGAAAAAGGAGAGAGTGTGGAATCCAATGAGCCAGCTTGTACCTAAGTTACGGTCAGAGCGAAAAAAGATACGTCCATCACTGCCTCTGTAGTCCTTCACTGTAACATTCCTCATCTACGTATCTTTCATCCTCGCTCAAATTAATGGGGTAATCGTCGCTTTGTCGCGCCGAATCTCTCGCTCCATTGTAAACAACGGGGAATTGTGAGGAATACTAGCTCCTGTGACGTCACGCTACTTCCGGTACAGGCAACGCTTTTTTTATCAGCGAGCAAAAGTTGCGAACTTTATCGTCAATTTTCTCTACTAAATCCTTTCAGAAAAAATATGGCAATATCGCGAAATGATCAAGTATGACACAAAGAATGGATCTGCTATTCCCGTTTAAATAAAAATAAAAAATTTCAGTAGGCCTTTAACATCATAGACTTGTGACTTCACTTGGACTTGAGCCTTTTGACTTGACAAGACTTGCTACTTTCCCAAAACCCAAAGAGCGCTCCGTATCTTTCATTGTGTACGTGTGTGTGTCTGTCAGCGTGTGTGCTGCCTGTCAATACAACATCCAATCAAATTAGATCCACGTTGTTTTCGTCCCACAGCATTCCATCCATCCATTTTCTACCGCTTGTCCCTTTTGGGGTCGCGGGGGGGGGGGCTGGAGCCTATCTCAGCTACAATCGGGCGGAAGGCGGGGTACACCCTGGACAAGTTTCATCCAATCAAATTGCAGGACAACCAACGAAGAAGAGCTGTAAAACAACGCGCCAGTGAGGAAAAATTATGCCAAATATAGTTTCGTTTGGGTATTAAAACTACGAGTTGATCAACAAAAAAGGAATTGCAGTATGCAAAACATGCGGTTCGAGGATTACAGACGGAGACGCAACAACTTCCAACTTCGTTCGACATTTAAAGTTGCACAAAGAACGGTAAGTTTTGAATGTAAGCTAACGTTTATTGGCTAAGTAACGTAACTTTTATTTGCTGTGTAGTTAAATCAGTGAGGCTGTAAACTCACTGCTAACTTTATAACCATAGACATCTTATAAGAGTACGCAGCATCGCCTGCTACTGCCTACTGGCACTGACGAGACGCGGCGCCGCCATCTTGGAGTGGTGATCCGCTCCACTCAGTGCAATTCATTTGGCAGGAGCAATGAACTGTCAGCACATTTAATTCATCTTACCTCACTGAATACCACTGATTTTGTTTAGCGCCTTGCATGGCAGCTCCCGCCATCAGTGTGTGAATGTGTGTGTGTATGGGTGAATGTGGAAATAGTGTCAAAGCGCTTTGAGTTCCTTAAAAAGGTAGAAAAGCGCTATACAAATATAACCCATTTACCATTCACTTTTTTTTTTGTCATACGTGTAGCTATGATAAAAGACACATGTTCTGGCGTGTTTTATTATTCATAGTTTGCTTAACAGTAATAGAATATTTTTATATGCTATAAGTGACCAGACGTCCGAGATCAAAACTGGGAATATAATCCTTATCCCAGAGAAGGGGAGAAAAAACGGTCTACTATTAAACGGTCTACTATTTTTAAGTTGAAGAAACAATATGATTAGGTTATATATACATGCGTATATCCTACATAAACAATGTATGAATACATTGGATATCTATATATTTTATAGACTGTATCTCTGTTGCTGCAGCAGCAGAGAGTTTATTCTGTCTTGAAACTTTGTATTGATATTTTGTATTACATTCTTCCCTCAAAGGCCTACTGAAACCCACTACGACCGACCACGCAGTCTGATAGTTTATATATCAATGATGAAATCTTAACATTGCAACACATGCCAATACGGCCGGGTTAACTTATAAAGTGCAATTTTAAATTTCCCGCGAAACTTCCGGTTGAAAACGTCAATGTATGATGACGTTTGCGCGTGACGTCACGGAGTGAACGGAAGTATTCGGACCCCATTGTATCCAATACAAAAAGCTCTGTTTTCACCACATAATTCCACAGTATTCTGGACATCTGTGTTGGTGAATCTTTTGCAATTTGTTTAATGAACAATGAAGACTGCAAAGAAGAAAGCTGTAGGTGGGATCGGTGTATTAGCGGCGGACTACAGCAACACAACCAGGAGGACTTTGAGATGGATAGCAGACGCGCTAGCCGGCGACCTCACCTTGACTTCCTCCGTCTCCGGGCCACCGACCGCATCTATGATCGGGTGAAGTCGATCGCTGGAACGCAGGTGAGCACGGGTGTTGATGAGCAGATGAGGGCTGGCTGGCGTAGGTGGATAGCTAATGTTTTTAGCATAGCTCTGTCGAGGTCCCGTAGCTAAGTTAGCTTCAATGGCGTCATTAGCAACAGCATTGTAAAGCTTCGCCAGGCTGAAAAGCATTAACCGTGTAGTTACAGGTCCATGGTTTAATAGTATTGTTGATTTTCTGTCTATCCTTCCAGTCAGGGGTTTATTTCTTTTGTTTCTATCTGCATTTAACCACGATGCTATCACGTTAGCTCCGTAGCTAAAGAGCTTCGCCGATGTATTGTCGTGGGGATAAAAGTCACTGTGAATGTCCATTTCGCGTTCTCGACTCTCATTTTCAAGAGGATATAGTATCTGAGGTGGTTTAAAATACAAATCCGTGATCCACAATAGAAAAAGGAGAAAGTGTGGAATCCAATGAACCCTTGTACTTAAGTTACGGTCAGAGCGAAAAAAGATACGTCCTGCACTGCACTCTAGTCCTTCACTCTCACGTTCATCATCCACGAATCTTTCATCCTCGCTCAAATTAATGGGGTAATCGTCGCTTTCTCGGTCCGAATCGCTCTCGCTGCTGGTGTAAACAATGGGGAAATGTGAGGAGCCCTTCAACCTGTGACGTCATGCTACTTCCGGTATAGGCAAGGCTTTTTTTATCAGCGACCAAAAGTTGCGAACTTTATCGTCGATGTTCTCTACTAAATCCTTTCAGCAAAAATTTGGCAATATCGCGAAATGATCAAGTATGACACAGAATGGATCTGCTATCCCCGTTTAAATAAATAAAAATCATTTCAGTAGGCCTTTAAATGATAATGTTTACAGTGATTGTTTTATATGTATTTTTTATGTATGTCGCTTTGGATAAAAGCGTCTGCCAAATACTTAAACATAAACATATATAAACACCTGAAAGTCTTTATATCAGCTAAAACCACCAATCTGTTTCACTGGATTCAGAATAAAACCAAATTCTGTCTTACCCAACAAGGTTAGTATTTGAATATTGTTACTTGAAGACTTATTCCTAGTTACAATTATACAGTTAAGAAATAATTGTCTTATACTTTGCCTAAAATGAGCATGCATCATAATCAGTGGTGGCTGGTGAATTTTGTTTTAGGTGGGGCTGAAAGTTTGTAAACCAAACCCCTGTAGGGGGGTCATCCTCCCCCAGAAGATTTCTTTGTGATTTTCACATACAAATATTGAAGATCTTTGCTCCTTCTCAACTCTTTGGTAATATTCTTTTCACAAAATACAACCAATAGTATGTTAATGTTAAATCTTACTTGTGAAAAGTAATCCCCCGATTCCTATTTTCAACAGTCCGCTCATTTGAGCAGTAAAACGCTGAACACCAGCCCGGCATCTTTGTTTTCTACCTGTCAACTGTCAGTTTAGGCTGCTCGCCGGCTCCTCATCACCACTTCAAGATGGCGGCCAAATTGCTCGCGTCACAGCAGCCAATGCTGCGTCTACTTATAAGATGTCTATTGTTATAACGTCATTGCAGACACGGCAATCTGTTGCGTCCACTGTAGTTCGCTACTTTATTCATACTTTTTGTCAAGTGATTTTTTTAAGCAGGGCTGCATGAGGTACCTATACATAATGTTATGTTAGTCAATGTATCACACACAGTAATGTAACGTTAGACGGCGGTCAGCAGCACCGCATATTTTAGCCACCTACAAAAAGACAAACATAGTCAAATAAAGGTCAGTTAAAATGTATACTATATTAAGAATATGTGTACATATTGCATAGGGCCCTGACATCTAAAAAGTACAACTCTGTTCATTGTTATGTTCATGTATTTGTTATGTTTTTCATGTGTACGCACACATCAACACACATACAATATGAAATGAGATAAGGTAAGAACAGGATAGAAACTGCTGTGGAACTATCCATCCATCCATCCATCCATCTTCTTCCGCTTATCCGAGGTCGGGTCGCAGGGGCAGCAGCCTAAGCAGGGAAGCCCAGATTTTCCTCTCCCCAGCCACTTCGTCCAGCTCCTCCCGAGGGATCCCGAGGCGTTCCCAGCCCAGCCGGGAGACATAGTCTTCCCAACGTGTCCTGGGTCTTCCCCGTGGCCTCCTACCGGTTGGACGTGCCCTAAACACCTCCCGAGGGAGGCGTTCGGGTGGCATCCTGACCAGATGCCCGAACCACCTCATCTGGCTCCTCTCGATGTGGAGGAGCAGCGGCTTTACTTTGAGCTCCCCCCGGATGGCAGAGCTTCTCACCCTATCTCTAAGGGAGAGCCCCGCCACCCGGCGGAGGAAACTCATTTCGGCCGCCTGTACCCGTGATCTTGTCCTTTCGGTCATGACCCAAAGCTCATGACCATAGGTGAGGATGGGAACGTAGATCGACCGGTAAATTGAGAGCTTTGCCTTCCGGCTCAGCTCCTTCTTCACCACAACGGACCGATACAGCGTCCGCATTACTGAAGACGCCGCACCGATCCGCCTGTCGATCTCACGATCCACTTTTCCCTCACTCATGAACAAGACTCCTAGGTACTTGAACTCCTCCACTTGGGGCAGGGTCTCCTCCCCAACCCGGAGATGGCACTCCACCCTTTTCCGGGCAAGAACCATGGACTCGGACTTGGAGGTGCTGATTCTCATCCCAGTCGCTTCACACTCGGCTGCGAACCGATCCAGTGAGAGCTGAAGATCCTGGCCAGATGAAGCCATCAGGACCACATCATCTGCAAAAAGCAGAGACCTAATCCTGCAGCCACCAAACCGGATCCCCTCAACGCCTTGACTGCGCCTAGAAATTCTGTCCATAAAAGTTATGAACAGAATCCGTGACAAAGGGCAGCCTTGGCGGAGTCCAACCCTCACTGGGAACGTGTCCGACTTACTGCCGGCAATGCGGACCAAGCTCTGACACTGATTGACAGGGAGCGTACAGCCACAATCAGACAGTCCGATACCCCATACTCTCTGAGCACTCCCCACAGGACCTCCCGAGGGACACGGTCGAATGCCTTCTCCAAGTCCACAAAACACATGTAAACTGGTTGGGCAAACTCCCATGCACCCTCAAGGACCCTGCCGAGAGTATAGAGCTGGTCCACAGTTCCACGACCAGAACGAAAACCACACTGTTCCTCCTGAATCCGAGGTTCGACTATCCGGCGTAGCCTCCTCTCCAGTACACCCGAATAGACCTTACCGGGAAGGCTGAGGGAGTGTGATCCCACGATAGCTGGAACACACCCTCCGGTTCCCCTTCTTAAAGAGAGGAACCACCACCCCGGTCTGCCAATCCAGAGGTACCGCCCCCGATGTCCACGCGATGCTGCAGAGTCTTGTCAACCAAGACAGCCCCACAGCATCCAGAGCCTTAAGGAACTCCGGGCGGATCTCATCCACCCCCGGGGCCTTGCCACCGAGGAGCTTTTTAACTACCTCAGCAACCTCAGCCCCAGAAATAGGAGAGCCCACCACAGATTCCCCAGGCACTGCTTCCTCATAGGAAGACGTGTCGGTGGGATTGAAGAGGTCTTCGAAGTATTCCCTCCACTGATCCACAACATCCGCAGTCGAGGTCAGCAGAACACCATCCGCACCATACACGGTGTTGACAGTGCACTGCTTCCCCTTCCTGAGGCGGCGGATGGTGGTCCAGAATCGCTTCGAAGTCGTCCGGAACTCATTTTCCATGGCCTCGCCGAACTCCTCCCATGTCCGAGTTTTTGCCTCCGCGACCGCTGAAGCCGCACACCGCTTGGCCTGTCGGTACCTGTCTGCTGCCTCCGGAGTCCCATGAGCCAAAAGAACCCGATAGGACTCCTTCTTCAGCTTGACGGCATCCCTCACCGCCGGTGTCCACCAACAGGTTCTAGGATTACCGCCACGACAGGCACCAACTACCTTGCGGCCACAGCTCCAATCAGCCGCCTCGACAATAGAGGTGCGGAACATGGTCCACTCGGACTCAATGTCCAGCACCTCCCTCGTGACATGTTCAAAGTTCTTCCGGAGGTGGGAGTTGAAACTCTCTCTGACAGGAGACTCTGCCAGACGTTCCCAGCAGACCCTCACAATGCGTTTGGGCCTGCCAGGTCTGTACGGCATCCTCCCCCACCATCGCAGCTGACTCACCACCAGGTGGTGATCGGTAGAAAGCTCCGCCCCTCTCTTCACCCGAGTGTCCAAAACATGAGGCTGCAAATCCGACGACACAACTACAAAGTCGATCATGGAACTGCGGCCTAGGGTGTCCTGGTGCCAAGTGCACATATGGACACCCTTATGCTTGAACATGGTGTTCGTTATGGACAATCTGTGACGAGCACAAAAGTCCAATAACAAAACACCACTCGGGTTCAGATCCGGGCGGCCATTCTTCCCAATCACACCTCTCCAGGTTTCACTGTCGCTGCCAACATGAGCGTTAAAGTCACCCAGTAGGACAAGGGAATCCCCCGGGGGAGCACTTTCCAGTACTCCCTCGAGTGTATCCAAAAAGGGTGGGTACTCTGAACTGCTGTTTGGTGCGTAAGCACAAACAACAGTCAGGACCCGTCCCCCCACCCGAAGGCGGAGGGAGGCTACCCTCTCGTCCACCGGGTTGAACTCCAACGTGCAGGCTTTGAGTCGGGGGGCAACAAGAATTGCTACCCCAGCTCGTCGCCTCTCACTGCGTGCAACGCCAGTGTGGAAGAGAGTCCAGCCCCTCTCGAGAGAACTGGTTCCAGAGCCCTTGCTGTGCGTCGAGGTGAGTCCGACTATATCCAGCCGGAACTTCTCTACCCCGCGCACAAGCTCAGGCTCCTTCCCCCCCAGCGAGGTGACGTTCCACGTCCCAAGAGCTAGCTTATGTAGCCGAGGATCGGACCGCCAAGTGCCCTGCCTTCGGCTGCCGCCCAGCTCACAATGCACCCGACCTCTATGGCCCCTCCCATGAGTGGTGAGCCCATTGGAGGGGGGACCCACGTTGCCTCTTCGGGCTGTGCCCGGCCGGGCCCCATGGGGACAGGCCCGGCCACCAGGCGCTCGCCGTCGTGCCCCAACTCCGGGCCTGGCTCCGGAGGGGGGCCCCGGTGACCCGCGTCCGGGCGAGGGAAATCTGAATCCTTGTTGTTTCCTTTCCATAGAAGTCTTTGAGCTGCTCTTTGTCTGATCCCTCACCTAGGACCTGTTTGTCTTGGGAGACCCTACCAGGGGGCATGAAAGCCCCCGGACAACATAGCTCCTAGGATCATTGGGACACGCAAACTCCTCTACCACGGTAAGGTGGCAGCTCAGAGAGGAGGCTGTGGAACTAGTTACAATGCAATATGCCATGGAAATACAATGTTAACACTTTTGTGCAAATAAGTACAGTTGCACTTGTTTTTTCAAATGTGTTTATTCTGTAAAGGAATGAGTTAAATGTTTAAAATGACTGGTTAATAGTGCTATTATGAAGTGCAATGTCAGCATTATTTTTTTTCCTGCAATTTCAAATGCACTTGTTTTAATAAGTAAATATAGCGTTTGAAAAGCATACACAATCTGTGTAAATATATTAGTCTGTGGTTAAAAAGGACTTGAAAGGACTCGAAACTCAAAATGCAGGACTTGGGACTTGACTTGAGACTTTCCAGTCTTGACTTTGGACTTGCCTGTCTTGACTCGGGACTTGATTCGGGACTTGAGGGCAAAGACTTGAGACTTACTTATGACTTGCAAAACAATGACTTGGTCCCACCTCTGGTATATGTATATACAGAATATGAATGAAAAAAAACATGAAAATTAGGACATGATAAAAATGTAAATGCAAAATTGGACGACCCGACCTGGTATTTGTGTGCACCTGATGTACCTTACAATCCACAGCAGAACAATCCGGCAGAGTGAATCCAATTTATTTTGAATCTGACTCATTTTCCAGTGCAGTCAGGTTGCATGGACACAATTTGTGTATAAAATGGCTCGCAAGCGAATGGCTCGTCACTGATAATCGGTTCTCATCATTCACTTAAATGAGTTGTTCAAAAGACTCGACTCGTTTGTGATTATTACATCTCTTATAAGTGAGTCATTAGTACAAATATTTGAAAAGCAAAAATAAATCACCAAATACTTGACAACAGAGGCAAGAAAAACTCCCTCCGCTTTAAGGAATACAAAAAAACCCAAATATGTGTCTTGGCGTTAAAGTCCATAAATGCACATAGTAAATATTCACTTCAATCTGTGAGGAAGATTGTACCAGCAGTGACCTCCGGCAAATACGAGACCTTGACTTGTCGCCTCCCAAGTGTCTCCACATGGGGTCGACCACCAGTGGGTCTTTCGGACCATCTTGGAGGTTTTTGTTATGACAGCAGGAGGCTCCGAAGTTGTTGCAATAGAGGAACGTTGCATAATACACACCGCGTTCCACGTTATGCTTCACATAAAGATAATTTTACAAAAATAAAAAAGGTGTATTTTTAGAATGGCCTGTGTTTGTACATGATCCTAAAGAAGTATTTGAGAGCACTGTATCGACCCGAATATAAGATGGCAGAAGAGAACTGTGTTGTCATTGTCATAGAAAATAAATGCCATCTATCAGTGCAGTAGCATTAAAAGGTAAAACACTAGACACCGAATTAAATAATTATTTGGCAGACCACGAGATTGAGCCCGCGTACACAACAGTTTGAGAATCACTGTAGTAGACATAACAATACAAAATAAGTCATATACTGTGCTGACTTTAGCAGCCACAGTCTCATTTAGTGGCCAACACTAATCTAGATGGATGTTTGTAGTTACTTTAGCCATTTTCGGCTTGTTTTAAGCTAGTTATAATGCATGTTTTTAATATAGAGGTAATCAATGAAGCAAACTGTCAAGCAGCTAAGAAATATGAGCTCTTATACTATAATCTGTTGTAGAGATGTCCGATAATATCGGCCTGCCAATATTATCACTGATAAATGCTTTAAAATGTAATATCGGAAATTTTCGGTATCGGTTTCAAGAAGTAAAATTAATGACTTTTTAAAACGCCGCTGTACGGACGAGGCCTCTAGTATACTCTGCACTGAAGCTGTGTGCCTTCATTGTTTTTGTAGCTGTTGTTTTGAGGCATGTTTAAAAAAATAATAAAATAATGCACTTTGTGAAAGTCAAAGTATAGTATTTCCCATAGTTGTAATGGGTATCCGGATTATCTCAGGTAGAGCATGTCCCAATTTCCAAGCTGTTTTGAGGCATGTTAAAAAAAATTATGCACTTTGTGACTTCAATAATAAATATGGCAGTGCCATGTTGGCACTTTTTTCCATAACTGGAGTTGAAGTTGTTCTCTTATTTTGGAAAACCTTGTTTTTGATTGATTGATTGAAACTTGTATTAGTAGATTGCACAGTACAGTACATAGTCCGTACAATTGACCCAAATACGTTTTTCAACTTGTTTAAGTCGGGGTCCACGTTTATCAATTCATGGTAAAGTTACATTGTTTAATGCATCCAGCGGGGCATCACAACAAAATTAGCCATAATAATGTGTTAATTCCACGACTGTATATATCGGTATCGGTTGATATCGGAATCGGTAATTAAGAGTTGGACAATATCGGAATATCGGATATCGGCAAAAAAGCCATTATCGGACATCTCTAATCTGTTATCATTTCCCAAATTGGCATTTATGGTTGTCTTCATTTTGGGTCAACAATACAGTATTGTATGTGCAGTAGTTATGCTCCTGTAGTCAACAATGAGTAAAGAAGGACCATTTGTTAAGTACAGACATTTAACTGTGCCACTGCAGTCGTGGAAAGGCCAAGTGACTGTATTTACACTGGAAGCATGCAGGAAGTCTGACTGTGATGATGTCACTGGTGTGCAAATATAGTCTGATACTGTAACTGTAGTGATCCAATTTTATACGGCGCACCATCTGTCCAAGACAGGAAAAAAGTAACGCCATTGATCGTTCCATGATCCAACATTACTTTTCATTTATAGGTCATGTGGACTAAATGTACTTGCTGCACAAAGGATGAAGGTTTTGTGTAAACTTTTTGTACTGGCCTATTATTTGTTGGTTCATGTGCAATTTTAAATACATTCTGTTACATTTTGCTGAGTATATCTTTCTAATCAAGAGTAGTTTATTTCCGAATTAAAACATTGCACTCTTGTGAGTTGAGTTGACATACTGGGGACTCCAATTATTGCATACCAGGGATCACCAACACTTTGCCCGCGGGCACCAGGTCACCCCCCAGGACCACATGAGTTGCTAAAAATAGCACACACACCAGGGAGTACACTCCCCCCCCCCCCCCACTCCACTCCTGAAACATAATATCATTTTTCTTCACACAGTGCCTACCTTATATAGATAGATTAACTATGTACATTTACAGACAATAAAATTAATATAATAAATGTGGATGAATAAGTGAAATGCATGTTCATTATTAAATACATTTAGTCTGTTAAAATCCTATTCTGTGTACCACGTCAATGATTCTAAAACATTTTCCATTGTAATACCTGCCTTAAATACGCAAATTATATACATTTACAAACAATAAACTAAATTTGGAAAAATAAATGAGTGAACAAATATATAGACAAATTGCATACATTTACAAACAGTGAAATAGGTCTGGATAAATAAATGAGATTAGTTAAAATTATTTAATACATTTAGACCATTCAAATCCTATTCTGTGTACCAGGTCAATGATACTCAGTGTATCAAAAGTAAAAAGATTTTGAGAAAAACATATTTTTCCAGAGTGTCATATCTTCCTTATATAGACAAATGATCTACATTTGCAAACAATAAAATAAATAAAATAAATGTGGATACATAAATCAGTAAATAAATTTATAGAAACATCACATGGACAAAGATAAGACCTTCTAGAGCAGTGGTTCTCAACCTTTTTTCAGTGATGTACCCCCTGTGAACATTTTTTTAATTCAAGTACCCCCTAATCAGAGCAAAGCATTTTTGGTTGAAAAAAAAGAGATAAAGAAGTAAAATACAGCACTATGTCATCAGTTTCTGATTTATTAAATTGTATAACAGGGCAAAATATTGCTCATTTGTTGTGGTCTTTCTTGAACTATTTGGAAAAAAAGATATAAAAATAACTAAAAACTTGTTGAAAAATAAACAAGTGATTCAATTATAAATAAAGATTTCTACACATAGAAGTAATCATCAACTTAAAGTGCCCTCTTTGGGGATTGTAATAGAAATTCATCTGGATTCATGAACTTCATTCTAAACATTTCTTCACAAAAATAGAAATCTTTAACATCAATATTTATAGAACATGTCCACAAAAAATCTAGCTGTCAACACTGAATATTGCATTGTTGCATTTCTTTTCACAGTTCTTTTTGAAAGACATTTAAAAAAAAATCTTACATACCCCTTGGCATACCTTCAAGTACCCCCAGGGGTACGTGTACCCCCATTTGAGAACCACTGTTCTAGAGGAAAGTTCTGTGGTCAGATGAAACAAAAATTTAGCTGTTTGGCCACAATACCCAGCAATATGTTTGGAGGAGAAAAGGTGAGGCCTTTAATCCCAGGATCACCATACCTACCGTCAAGCATGGTGGTGGTAGTATTATGCTCTGGGCCTGTTGTGCTGCTACTGGAACTGGTGCTTTACAGAGATTTAATGGGACAATGAAAAAGGAGGATTACTTCCAAATTCTTCAGGACAACCTAAAATCATCAGCCCGGAGGTTGGGTCTTGAGCGCAGTTGGGTGTTCCAACAGGACAGTGACCCCAAACACACGTCAAAAGTGGTAAAGGAATGGCTAAATCAGGCTAGAATTAAAGTTTTAGAATGGCCTTCCCAAAGTCCTGACTTAAACGTGTGGACAATGCTGAAGAAACAAATCCATGTCAGAAAACCAACATATTTAGCTGAACTGCACCAATTTTGTCAAGAGGAGTGGTCAAAAATTCAACCAGGAGCTTGCCAGGAGCTTGTGGATGGCTACCAAAAGCGCCTTATTGCAGTGCAACTTGCCAAGGGACATGTAACCAAATATTAACATTGCTGTATCGACCCAACAGATTTGGTCACATTTTCAGTAGACCCATGATAAATTCATAAAAATAAAAATAAGCTTTATGAATGTTTTTTGTGACCAACAAGTATGTGCTCCAATCACTCTATCACAAAAAAATAAAAGAGTTGTAGAAATTATTGGAAACTCAAGACAGCCATGACATTATGTTCTTTACAAGTGTATGTAAACTTTTGATCGCAACTGTATTTATACATTAAGAAACATTAAAATACATAAATTAAAGGTGGATGAATAAATAATATACATTTAAATTATTAATTACATTTAGACTGTTAAAATCCTATTCTTCCCTGCTTAAGCTGGTGCCCCCGCGACCTGACCTCGGATAAGCGGAAGAAGATGGATGGATGGATGGATGGATGGATGGATGGAAAATCCTATTCTGTGTACTAAGTCAATGATGCATAGGTGGCTAATTGTAAAAATGTGACAAGGTGATCTCCTAGAAAATGTTGTAAACATGAAAATGTAAACAATTGCAACGATCAAAATAGTGTTGCATTTTGATATTTTTCCGTTTTTCTATTTTGTTAAATATTTTTTTATCATTATTGTGGGAAACCATGAATATGCAATGCCAATCTCTGCTAACAGTCAAATACCAATAATAATATACAATAGAATTAAAAGTAAACTGAGAAAATGTGGCATTTCAGACCTGCGTCAAACTGGTAGCTCGTTTTTTTTCTTCCATCCATCCATTTTTTACCGCTTGTCCCTTTAGGGTTTAATTAACCTTACATTTCCAACTACCGTAGTTGGCGACCACTGCCGTGTACGCTAATTTGCTGCCCCCTATTGGAGTACTTGAACACGAGTGCGCCTTTATTTGGATTTTTTATGAATAATGTATAAAATCTAATTTTAGCATCAGAATTTTAGACACATCAATTTAAAACTAGTGTGGAGTCTGTTCCCGTAGAGATATTTTTTTTAAATAATATACAACTTAATAAAGTGTCATTAATTGATATATTTTTGACTGTTAATTAAAATTGTTATAATAGTAATTGCTATATTTTGAAGTCAATTATGATTATTATTATCATTATTAGGGATGTCCGATAATGGCTTTTTGCCGATATCCGATATTCTGATATTGTCCAACTCTTAATTACAGATACCGATATCAACCGATACCGATATATACAGTCGTGGAATTAACACATTATTATGCCTAATTTGGACAACCAGGTATGGTGAAGATAAGGTACTTTAAAAAAAATTAATAAAATAAAATAAGATCAATAAATTAAAAACATTTTCTTGAATAAAAAAAAAGAGAAAGTAAAACAATATAAAAACAGTTACATAGAAACTAGTAATTAATGAAAATGAGTAAAATTAACTGTTAAAGGTTAGTATTATTAGTGGACCAGCAGCACGCACAATCATGTGTGCTTACGGACTGTATCCCTTGCAGACTGTATTGATATATATTGATATATAATGTAGGAACCAGGATATTAATAACAGAAAGAAACAACCCTTTTGTGTGAATGAGTGTGAATGGGGGAGGGAGGTTTTTTTTGTGTTGGTGCACTAATTGTAAGTGTATATTGTGTTTTGTATGTTCCATCCATCCATCCATTTTCTACCGCTTGTCCCTTTTTGGGGTCGCGGGGGGTCGCTGGAGCCTATCTCAGCTGCATCGGGCGGAAGGCGGGGTACACCCTGGACAAGTCGCCACCTCATCGCAGGGCCAACACAGATAGACAGACAACATTCACACTCACATTCACACACTGGGGCCAATTTAGTGTTGCCAATGTTGATTTAATAAAAAACAAAAAAACAAAAAAAACAAAAAACGATACCGATAGTAAAAAACCGATACATTTCCGATATTACATTTTAAAGCATTTATCGGCCGATATTATAATGATTCATTATATATAAGAATAAATATACTCTACCATAATAATGTAACTGCTTTGAAATTATGTTTTTTTAAGAACCACTAGATGGCGTATGAGAAATGAGCGCTTCCGTGTTTTGCACCAACGAAGAAGAAGATCGTCTTTCTCGGCCAATGAAAACAGTCATAAAGAAGGCTTTCATAAATTCGAAAAAGCCTGTGATTTTGGTGAAGCGTTCATCTCGGAAGGATTTCTTTTGAGCAGTTTAAACATAACATGGCGGAGTTCGACGACCCAAGTATTAAAATGTATTTTTATGAGAACAGGCTGAAAACTTTTGAGGGATGGCCTTTCAAGGAAGACTGCTCGTGTACACCGGAAAATGTAAGTTTGTAAGATCAAACGGTCGACGAGCAACGTTCGCGCTCAAACAATCTCCAAAAAACAACATCCATTAAACATGGTCTTTTATGTTGTTAAAGATGTACATTTGTGTTTATAGCGTCACTTTAACGGAGGGACGTCGAAAGTGCGGCTCGATTTTAAAGATAAAATAAACACGTCCCTTATTAGAACATTACACAGAAAAAAAATAAACTAGCTGATGTTCTCCCAAAAGTAGGCACTGAAGAGCAAAATGGCCGACGACCTTTGCATTCTATTGTATATGCTGTTTGATCATTTACGTGTTTTGTCATTTTGCAATGATTGGTCATTTTTGTAGTTTCGCGAAACCCTCAAAAGCGTTTTTAGTTGGCGGAATATTACGACTGTAATAGTAAAAAAATAATAAGCAAAAAATAAATAGCTGAAGTTGGTTAGATTATATTTTACACTAATTTGCTGTGTTACCAGTAACTCAAAACTAAGATGTGGATACTTAAGCATATATTCATGGATCTGCATTGTATTGGTATCATTAGTGTACAAACATGTATCAACATGGCGCCCTGCATCCTTCAATTTCTCTGTATGTCGCCCTCGGTTTGATTGATTGATTGAAACTTTTATTAGTAGATTGCACAGTACAGTGCATATTCCGTATTATTGACCACTAAATGGTAACACCCGAATAAGTTTTTCAACTTGTTTAAATCGGGGTCCACGTAAATCAATTCATGATAAACATTCTGACGCCTCTGTTTTATTTACTTTTTACTTTTTAAATTATATCTCAATTCTGTACACTGTTGCTGGAATTTAAATTTTCCTGAAGGATTCAATAAAGTACTATCTATCTATCCATTGTAAAGTAGCTGTTTAATAGCATGTACACACTATTGCTCGCTATTACCATATCTGAGTTATTGTGTAGAAATATGGGGAAATAGCTACAAAAGTACACTTCATTCATTAACAGTGTTACAAAAAAAGATCAGTTAGAGTAATACATAATGTTGGATATAGAGAACATACAAACCCTTTATTCATTGAATCAAAAATACTGATATTCCACGACAGTGAATTTGCAAACAGCTAAAATTATACACAAAGCAAACTATAATCTGCTACCCAAGAATATAAAATAATTATTTTCAACAAAAGAGGAGAAATATAATCTTAGAGAAAACTGTAATTTAAAACATTTGTACGCACATACAACATTTAAGACCTTCAGTATATTAGTATGTGGAATCAAATTATGGAATGGATTAAGCAAAGAAATCAAACAATGTACTAATATGATCCACTTCAAGAAACTCTTCAAACTTAAAGTGTTTACAAAGTACAAAGAAGAAGAACCATGATAAACATTCTGAATATATTTCATCCATCCATTAATTTTCAAGATCATCTTATTTATCTCACCATATGAAATATAACTTACTTCACCAATTATTATTTATTTGTATTGTTATTACTTATGGAGTATATTGTGAATACATTGAGAACAGGAAGTGAACAAAAGTTTTAGCAACTGCTATGTAAAGGAAAAGAGGTAGGATTAAATAAGCTCTGCTTCTTCCTACTCTTTTTACTCTTTTTCAAACATGTTGAATAGAGAAACTGGAAATTGTGATGTATCATGTTGTATGCATGTACAGTATGTTCCAAATAAACTCAAACACTTACTAGGTACATATTAGTACATACATTTGCTACTGTTGTTTATTGATGCAATTTTGCTAAGTTATCAGTTGGTTATTTAGTTGATAAAGTATAGGGGACCACTTTTTAACGATCATTTTAATACCTTACCTGACATTGAAGTTGTTGGAAATTGGAATTACTAAAATAGATAATCTAAATCAGTGGTTCTCAACCTTTTTTCAGTGACGTACCCCCTGTGAACATTTTTTAATTCAAGTACCCCCTAATCAGAGCAAAGCATTTTTTGTTGAAAAAAAGAGATAAAGAAGTAAAATACAGCACTATGTCATCAGTTTCTGATTTATTAAATTGTATAACAGTGCAAAATAGTGCTCATTTGTTGTGGTCTTTCTTGAACTATTTGGGAAAACCCCCCCAAAAAAAACTAAAAACTTGTTGAAAAATAAACAAGTGATTCAATTATAAATAAAGATTTCTACACATAGAAGTAATTATCAACTTAAAGTGCCCTCTTTGGGGATTGTAATATAGATCCATCTGGATTCATGAACTTAATTCTAAACATTTCTTCACAAAAAAAGAAATCTTTAACATCAATATTTATGGAACATGTCCACAAAAAATCTAGCTGTCAACACTTAATATTGCTTTGTTGCTCTTCTTTTCACAGTTCTTTTTGACAGACATTTAAAAAAAATCTCACGTACCCCTTGGCATACCTTCAAGTACCCCCAGGGGTACGCGTACCCCCATTTGAGAACCACTGATCTAAATAACTGCTGTAAATAACTTAAAATGGTGCCCTTTTTTCCCCAGATGGCCGAGGCTGGTTTCATTCACACACCTGCAGACAACAGCCCAGATTTAGCCATGTGTTTCTTTTGCCTTAAAGAGTTGGAGGGCTGGGAGCCAGATGATAACCCAGAGTAAGATGAACATACTGTATTACTCTTGACATGTTGTCCTCTTGACATGTTGTACAGAGTAAGATGAACATACAAACGTACACAACACCAGCAGGTCATTACAGTATGAATGGATGTATAAAGTTTATTATTTGCCCACTATTGACTAGTGATGCACCGAAAATTTGGCAGCCGAGAAAAGACTTAGGTCACCGGAGTGGCACCTGCCGAAACAAGATGTTGTGATGACTTAAGCCATACGCACAGGCTTGTCTGGAACTAAGGAAGCATATCTGCCATGTGGACTTACGGTACTTTAATCATCGGCACTCACTCGAACGAGTATGACGATCCTCCTGGTAGGGGTGTATCCCTTTTATGGAGGATGCCTGTGCATGACTTTGTTTTACGTGGGGAGACTGGTGCACAGACAGTCACCACACGATCCTTGACAGAATCGGGTCAGGGTCCAGTGGCATGGAGTCCAAGACCGAGGATCATTTTCTGCTGCAGCCTTCTTCCGCCATCGCAGCTGTTTTGGTAGTTCTTAAATCTACCGTCTTCCGCCTGCTCCGCTGTTGAGGTCTTCACCGTATCCCTGGCTAGGGGGCAGTCAGGTACTAGGCCTTTGCCAAGGGCCACCTGGGGTTACAGTAGTAAAGGGGTTAACCTAGTGCCCCAAGACCCCCATAGAGGAGCCTCCACTGCCGGATGCACTTTAACGTCATGCCCAGGACTCAAACTCAACTCAACTTACTTTAATAAATCAGCGATATATGCGCTGACAGCGATCTTCAAAATTTAAGATGACAATGGTGGCTTGGCACTCAGCAACACGGGTTGGAGTTGGGGGTTAAATCACCAAAATGATTCCTGGGCGCGGCGCCGCTGCTGCCCACTGCTCCCCAAGGAGATGGGTCAAATGCAGAGGACAAAATTCACCACATCTAGTGTGTGTGTGACAATCATTGGTACTTTAATCTTTAATCTTTTAGGAGAGGAAGGCTCGCAGCAGCGCAAAACAAGTCTGACGTCAGCCGTCAGGCTCTCCTCAGCTAGCTGTTCTGTGAAGTAAAGTCTTTAAACACGAGTACAGTCTCTAATAACACCAGAAATAGATGTTTGTTGCTAGTCGTTGTTAATAAAGAAAGAGTTACTAAAAGGATTGAAGAGATCTCTAGAAAAACAATTCGCAACAAAGTACATTGTTCAATAAGCAGAAACATAAATGTAAGAAAAAATAAATGTTAATACTAATTAATAACATCCATCCATTTTCTACAGATTGTCCCGTTCGGAGTCGCGGGGTGGGCTGGAGCTTAACTCAGCTGCATTCATATTTGTTTTAAATCTATGTATACATTTTTTTGCCTTTTTTAAAAATAGGTATCATAGCAAATTATATGATGATGTCAAATTGACCACGACCCCAACTGCCACAGGTATCTTGGCAATCCAGGGGAAACCATGGATTGTGCTGGTTTTTTTTTTACTTATGTTTACACGGCACTCTGTAGCTATCTTTAAAGAGTACCCATATCAAAACCAGCTTTGCTTACCTACCTGCTGTTGTGTATTTCAGATTCGCAATGGTTCTGAATTTTTTTAAAATCAAACCATTAAGCCATTGCGGAGTTATTTATAAAACAATGTTGCCTTGCTTCATATTTCCTTCAAATGAGCCGTTGGAATTTTCCCCAGTAGGACATCAGCGGATTATCCATATATGTAAGCAATGTACCCAAAGTGCTTTGCGTGCATCTGCCATTGTAGTCCAATGATGTAGTCCGTTAGC
Organism: Entelurus aequoreus; assembly: GCF_033978785.1. Classification (NCBI taxonomy): domain Eukaryota; kingdom Metazoa; phylum Chordata; class Actinopteri; order Syngnathiformes; family Syngnathidae; genus Entelurus; species Entelurus aequoreus. The sequence continues at coordinate 70,035,226 of NC_084736.1, read as the reverse complement.
TCCGTCTTTTTTGCTATCCTCGTCTTGTGGGGCAGACTGGGTCATACATGCACATACATCCTTCACTGTTGCCATTTCTAATAAAAAGTAGCATATAGTTTGAACTTATATCTGTCAGTAGACTCGCTAAGGAAGTGCTAAAAACTACAATATGGATGACGAGTAGAAGACACAGTTGAAGTAGAGGCATGTACCGTAAATTCCGGACTATAAGACGCTACGTTTTTTCCACGCTTTAAACCCTGAGTCTCAATAAATAGTGGGACTAATTCATGTTTTTCTCTTTACTAATGGTCATAATGAAAATAGTTTTCATAAAACACAAGCAGAGACATTAAAAATGTGTGTTATTGTTTGTGCTATCGCACCATATTTTGGACAAGTTTGCTCCTTGAAGATGCTGCGGGGTGAACGCCCTACAGCAGTGGTTTTCACCAAGTGGTGTCTCAAACAAAACTTGGCTCTCCAAGTGCCACCATAATGACCAACATTAAAATATGATAGCGTGGTTCGGCTAAGTATTAATTAAAAACAAGCCATAGGTTTTATTCAACAAGCATATTTTAATATTTTTGGCCACTGTAACATTACACACAGTTTGAACAGTAACAACTGTGTTTGAATATTTCATTGGTGATTCTTTGGCGTACCACTATATGGAGCACACGTACCCGTACCACAGTTTGAGAATCACTGGTCTACAGTATTTTCTTCTTTTTAGTGCTTTTAACCGGAAGTACAAGTGCCATCCCGTCTTCTGGTAGTCCATAGCTTTCTACTAGTGTGGAATTTGATTTATCACTCCAATCAATGTTTTTAGGTTTTACTATATAACTAAAACTATTTGTTCTTACTAAACTGTCCCAGGTGCGATGTCTGTAGGAGTGTTTTCATACATATTTGTACGTGCTATCGTAATGTAATGAAGGTAGCGTCGTTCGCATTAGCCAATGTGCTAACACATTTACGAGTGTCTGTGTTGGTATTATTGTTTTACAATAGCATTTTGTTTGTATTGTTTCAGTTTCACAAGTTCCTCAGTAAATACACCAAAACGTTACTGTGGAGTTAAGTCTGTTTCGCTGATTGGAAAGCTAGCTTTAGCAGCTAGTGGGTCCATGGCGATGACTTCTGTGTTTGAAAATCCGTTTTACTGCTGAGTAACAGGCACCATTTGGAAACAATTAAGATATGTAAATAAACATTTACAAAATTGTACTGTGTAAATAACTAATTAGCTCATATATGTGGCTTATAGTCTGATGTGGCTAATATATAGGAAAAAAAATTTTCTTCTCAAATCTATAGTCCGGAAAATACCGTAAATGAGACCTCCTACAAAACAGTGCATCCTGAAGAGACGGTCAAAAGCAGCTTGAAGACGGTCTGTAAAACATAATCTATGCAAAATGTTGTCCAAAGAACCACCGTTACATGTTAGGTAGACCCCAAGGAAGCGTTTAAATGTAGAAAAAAAATCATATGACCCCTTCAAAAAATAGATAAGGCCTGTGAGCGACATAATGTTATGTGATGTAAGAATGTGAAGTATTGGCAAGAAAATTGTACTCAACTGTTTTTTGGTGTCTGTGTTTGTCAACAGCAAAGAGCACAAGTCTCACTCATCTACATGCCACTTCATTGCCTTGAAGAAAAGAGTGGAGGAGATGACTGTGGAAGAGTTTTTAAAGATCCATCGGGAGAAACAAAAGAACATCATTCGTGTATGTTCTGAAGGTTTTCATATTTGTATAAATTGTCCATTTTAGTTCTATAGATGAATCATTTCTGTTAAGGGACTATATTATTATTTATTTCCATTTCATATGTGTTGTTTGGGAAGGTGTAATGTATTTTCGTTAGATTGTTTAACCGTTGCTAAGGTTACGGTTGCCACGGTTACGGTTGCCATGGTGACGGGCACTTCCGTTTCCGCCGGCAGGTAGAAAAAGTGTTTAAAAGGAGCTCCAGTATTGACAGGCAGCGGAGCGTCGGTAATACTACCCGGAGATAGAGATCACCACAGTTGCAGATCAGATAAGTAACTAGTACTCTAAGCGTTGTATTTAAGTTTGTTATAAGTGACAGTTAAGTGCCAGTGCACTAGTTTAAGTTTAAAGACGTTTTGGGCGCTTCACGTTGCCAGTAGGAGGTGAAGCCCATGCTAACTGCTAGTTAGCTCACCGCAGTTCGCACCTGTGTTTGTTGGCTGCAACGTGACTTCACGAACGCCAGGTTCAGTCACGTTCGGACTAAGTTTAGTTAAGAGACACTCTCCCCTGGTTGGACTGTGTGTGTGTGTGTTGTGTAATTGGTTTAGTGCGGGAGGTTTCATTAGGGAGGTAGCGTGTGAGTGGGGATGAGTGTATGAGTGTAATCAATGTGTTCATTATTGTCAGATTATTGTATGTTATATTGTATAGTAAATTGTTAACTATATAAGTGGTGTCCTCTCACTCTCTCCTAGACTATCTTTATTTGGTAAATAGTGAAAATTAGAGCATCTCCCTAAAGAAAATATACAGTCCTTTACAGGCTCCCGAACATTTTGGTCCTCCGAGCCGGATAGTCTAATCAGTTAGGATGTCCAAAAAGAGTGAGAAAACCCTAAGCCCCTCCCCAAAACCAGAACCACCAACACGCCCTGTTAGAGAGCGTAGGTTACCCACTAGACTACAGGACTATCACTTGACTACCCTAGATGAGACTGACAGCCCCAGTAGTTTAGAGAGTAAAGCACCCCAAGTGGCGGAGGACAATATTGCAACACCAGAATTAGGTTCAACTATGCAACCCAGTATTCACCCCTTCTCCTCACTACCAAGGGATGAAGAGAGACAGGAGAAGGTGGGCCCGCCGCTGACAGCAGTCATTCCCCCGCCGACAGAAATCGTCAGCCAAGGCAAAGAGGATCCACCAGGAGGTGGCGACTTACAGAACGGTGAGGAAATAATTCCCCCTGATGCCGCCACCCCACTAGACAGGACCGACCCGCGAACCTTCCATCCGGGTGAGTTTTTCAAGAACTCCGATCCTCAAGGCAAGCCCCCCAAAGTAAAGTCTCGCCTATCTTCTGGCCGGCGTAGCAGCGTCCATAGTAGCCGTACAGGTAGTCATCGTAGCAGCCATGAGAGTCTACTCTCTGAGAAGTTAATCCAGCAGTTGATTGACAACCAGGAGAACCAGCGCCAGGACGCCCTCGCCAGAGAGAAACGCCTGGAGCTACAAGAGCAGAAGCTGCGCGAAGAAGCCTGTGCTAGAGAGGAGCGTCTGCATGAAGAGGCCCGCGCTGACAAGGAGCGCCTGGAGCGGCAAACCCGTGCAACTGCGGAGGCACTAGAGAAGGCGGCCGTCCAGAGCCTGCAGCTCGCTAAGCTCGCTCTCTCCCGCCAACCAGAGCCCTCTCCCCCAGGCCGGATATCGAGAGCGCCCTCAAGGCCTGGCTCGCCAGAGGAAAGGAAGAGGAGCGTCGAGAGGTCTCGAGCGCTGGACCCAGAAACCCAGAGCGCACACGAGGAGGAAATGGAGCCTGACGAATGCTTGGACTCCCTTCTGGATCGTAGGGTGCAGTATCCACACGCCCCTCCCCCCTTCTCACCATCACCATCAGCCCGCCGTAATGCAGGACCATATGACCCACTTCTTCTTCACCCGCCTGGCTCCATAGTTCCCTTCCTAACTCAAGACAGCAGGGAGAACTACAGGGAGATGCGGCTGAGCCTGGAGTACCTGCTAGGAGAACCACAGGCGTACCACAGTGAGCAGCAAAAGTGGCTCACACTCCAACTCCATTGTAAGCTACCAATAGCTAAGAGACTTTGCTTCTCCCACGCCAAGTCCCTCACTCCCTACACAGACAGCATGAACAAACTAGATCACCGCTGGGGATGTCCATGGGACCACATCCTCGACGAAGTTGAAGCCCTCGGGGAGTTACCTGAGATCCGAACCGACGTAGCCCTGGATGACTACGCCCTCCGCATCCGCTCCCTGGTCACGATGCTGAAGCTGCAGGGACCGACTGGAGCCAGGGAATTGAACACAGGCTCCACCGTGGAGCGCTTCATAAGGAAGCTGCCCAGACACAGAGAGGAAAGGTTCCGGCGGCGCCACGACCAGCTCAATCCCGACCAGCCAGCTTGGAGGAGCTATCTGACTTTTTGAGAAGTGAGGTAAAGCACATCCGTCTCCCAACAAAAGCTGAGCCGAAGTACGGCGGACACGAATGGACCAATCGAGCAACCAAGAGGAAGGAAGGGTCAGTCCGGGTGATGACGACGATCCCAGGGGCTGACACTGAGGAGGAGAGGGACACCCCCCACGGTGAGAGGGGCGGCCCAAAGCAGGGTGACAAGAAGCTACAACCACCTTACCCGTGTTGCACGGGCCCCCACTGGCTTGAACACTGTCCACAGTTTGGGAAGAATAACACCGAAGAGAGGAAACAGTGGATCAAGGACAACAAGCGGTGTTGGAGGTGCGCCCGTGAGCACATGGCCAAGCAATGCACCCTGAAGAGGCCTTGTCGTATTAAGGAATGCGGCAGGATACACCTCACGGTCCTCCACGACCTCAATACCATAAGCGACAAGCCGGAGACCGGAGAGTACCCATCAAGTGAGATCCAGGAGGGTCGTACCTACTACGTAGGCCCAGTCCATGGTAACAACCCCCGAGTGTTACTCAAGATGGTGCCGGTCATCCTACGCCATGATGGGAGGGAGATGTCCACCTATGCCATCATTGATGACGGTGCAGAGTGCACCATCCTGATGGAGGCAGCCACCGCCCTCGGGCTCAAAGGTCATCCTCATCAGATGAAGATCCTCACCATCCAACCCAAGCCCACCCAAATCGCGGGTGAGATAGTGTCCCTGGAGATCATGGCAAAGGGGCGACCAGGAGAAGTGCACCCCCTGCGCGATGTGTTCACCGCGGCTGACGTGAGCCTTTCTAACTACGGCTACCCAATAAAGGCGCTCAAGGCAAAGTACCCCCATCTGGCAAAGTTGAGGCTTGATCAAGAAGAAGAAGTGGTACCGACCATCCTAATCGGGTCAGATCAAGCAAGGCTGACCCTCCCAAGGCGCATCCTCCTAGGCCCATGTGGCTGCCCTGTCGCCCTGGACACCCCACTTGGTTGGACTCTACAAGGCCCTATCAACCTGAAGAGTTCTAATCCCAGCCAGACCCAAACGCACTTCCTCGGGGCCGAGTGCAAAATGGAAGAACCCTCAAACCAGCCCAATAAGGCTGCCAGTGAGACAGAAGCATTCCTTGAGGTAATCAAAGCAGATGTGATTGAGGACAATGTGGACATGACAGAGGAGCTTAAGAAGCAACTAACCCCTCTTCAAGTTGACTTCCAGTACAACCCACCTAGCGCCCCTCCCACTCTAAACTTCACCCTTGGAACACAGGTCCCCCAAAGCTGAAGTCCTCGCCAATGTGTTAGCCGAAGCGGAAGCAATCTGGAATTCCAAACCATTGGAATATGCAAGTAGCGACCTGGCTGACCTCCATCCCATCACGCCCAACTCTCTCCTCATGGGGCGGCCAGTCATGATTGTGGATCCAGCGCTACCCAGAGCGCATTGGCTCCTGGGCAGAGTGAAGACCATCACTAAGGGGAAGGATGGTAGAGTTCGCTCAGCAATAGTGGACACTGGCCAGAGAACCTACCATCGACCAGTGCCTCGCCTTATCAAGCTCCCCCCATACTCTGACCCGACTCCCCCATACTCTGACCCGACTCCCTCATACTCTGACCCGACTCCCCCTAAACCCCCCTGATCTGCTTATATATCAAACCTTCATTAGGGTAACTGATTTCCTTCACATAAATCAGGGGGCGGCTGTTCTGAAGGTTTTCATATTTGTATAAATTCTCCATTTTAGTTCTATAGATGAATAATTTCTGTTAAGGGACTAATTATTATTATTATTTATTTCCATTTCATATGTGTTGTTTGGGAAGGTGTAATGTATTTTCGTTAGATTGTTTAACCGTTGCTACGGTTACGGTTGCCACGGTTACGGTTGCCATGGTGACGGGCACTTCCGTTTCCGCTGGCAGGTAGAAAAAGTGTTTAAAAGGAGCTCCAGTATTGACAGGCAGCGGAGCGTCTGTAATACTACCCGGAGATAGAGATCACCACAGTTGCAGATCAGATAAGTAACTAGTACTCTAAGCGTTGTATTTAAGTTTGTTATAAGTGACAGTTAAGTGCCAGTGCTCTAGTTTAAGTTTAAAGACGTTTTGGGCGCTTCACGTTGCCAGTAGGAGGTGAAGCCCATGCTAACTGCTAGTTAGCTCACCGCAGTTCGGGAGCTAAGAGGAAGCACGGCCGAGACCCCCCCCCCCCTTCTCTACTCTACAACGGGAGGTGTCCCCCCTCTCCAACGCCCCCTTGGTATCCAGCATTTGCAACTCACCACCCCCACCCTACGTGCACCAACGATACAGCAGGACCGCAACAGATTATCTTCTGGCCCAGCCAAGGGGCCCAGGTTGGACTGTGTGTGTGTGTGTGTTGTGTAATTGGTTTAGTGCGGGAGGTTTCATTGGGGTGTGAGTGGGGATGAGTGTATGAGTGTAATCAATGTGTTCATTATTGTCAGATTATTGTATGTTATATTGTATAGTAAATTGTTAACTATATAAGTGGTGTCCTCTCACTCTCTCCTAGACTATCTTTATTTGGTAAATAGTGAAAATTAGAGCATCCCCCTAGAGAAAATATACAGTCCTTTACAGGCTCCCGAACAGTGTATGTTGAATTCTAGAGCACCTCCATAACTTACTGCCTGATACATGTTATATTTGACATTACTATGATAACCTGTGCCATTTCTTCTCTTTGCAGAAACAATGTGACGAGGCCATTAAGAAATTTGCAGAGGCAGCAAAAAAGAAAAGAGCAGAAATAATCAAGACAGCCACATGCAAATAAAGCAGAGACCGTAAACTACCGGTATGTTGATTTGATGTTCGGAGACCTTGACAACGTTTTTTGCACTTTTAAAATGTGCTGCCTGGGCTTCCTTACGTGGACCCCCGACTTAAACAACTTGAAAAACATATTCGAGTGTTACCATTTAGTGGTCAATTGTACGGAATATGTACTGAACTGTGCAATCTGCTAATAAAAGTTTCAATCAACCCTAAAGTTCTTTGTGTACGTGCCCACCATGTCACAGAAAACAATATTCTGTTGATGTTATCCCCAGTTTGCCTTATAACTGCAAATAAGGCAAAGAATACGAACTACCGGTATTTTGCTTTGGTGTTTAGTGCCCTTGACATTGTTTAGAGTTTTAATTTGAATGTGTTGACAAGGCTTCTTAAAGTTATTTGTGTATGTGCCCACTACACCACATAATTAAAACACTGTTTGCTTAGGTCAGTCTTCTCAAATAGTTTGGCAGAACCCTCTGGGTGGGCACATGTGACCCCCATGGAACCTTCGAAAAGCTGCTCACTGCAAAAACGTGCTCATTGTAGCCATTAATCATGACTTCCTCACTATATTCATAAAACAAATCTGCACTTTTCTTTTTTTCATAGGTTAAAGTGTTTTCCATATTGCTCCTGAGTTAATGTTGGTGCTCAATTTGAATTCATTGAGTTTAATTTCCTTTTTCAGTATCAAATGGCTCAAATCGGTCAAAAAGTTTGTTTAAATGATTACATTTTATTTCAGGTAAATTGATGTCCTTCAATTCCTTTTTTTTATTGACGATAAAACAATGTTAAAATATATTTTTGTAAGTTGATGTATATTTATTTCCCCCTTTAATGTTAAGGCTACAATGCTATGCAGAGGTGTACTTATAACTATTTTATAGATAAATTATAGTATTTATTGTTGCAGTGGTGGGGGCATGAAATGTTTTCTTCTCCCGGGTGATGGGGAGGGGCGTAACAGAAAATAAATGCAAAAGCTAAATTGACAGTACGAAAAATATGGTCATAACAATCTTGCTAGTTTCTAGTGAAGTTGCACAAACCTAAATTGTACTTAATCCATAAAGAATTTAACATTTAAATATTCCTGCAGGTCAAAGTCATTTGTGTAAATGTTCTACAAAGACCACTTTTCTAATGGAAATAGCACATTTTCTTGAACACTGTACACAAGAATGTATTAATTGCAGTGCGCTGCTGGTCTTTTTTTGAAAGATTGATTTATTTGAATGTTTGACATGAAGACCATATGTGATATCCAACTTTTGATCTTTACGTCTATCAAGTGCACAATAAGATATCATTTTATGTAACATATCAATACATCAAGAACATTCACATTTTCTGGCAGTATGCCCAAGGACATGTTTTTGAGACCCATTTGTTTTTTAAATCACACTTGTCAACAGAAAACTTACCAGAATTAAACATATAGTAAAGGAATAAATTAGATGACTAGAGGTAACACTTGAACGTGAATACTGTTTTTTTTTTCCAATGTAAACAATGAGGCGACTTGATATAGTGAGTGAATGGTAGCGGTCAACCTTCATCACTGATTTTAGCTGAGGTTCTTTGTTGAAACACAGTTAACACAACTCGAGTTTGGCTCTGATCTCTGCATATCAGAACTACAACACTCCAGTTCTTTCTCACGCCAGCTCTGTCTTCAGCGCTCCTGCTTATCAGGATGGTTACGTTCCCGGCAGGCCTTTGCCTACCTCGCTTGTGTCGGAAACTACTCTGGTATGATTTCAAACTCAGCGTTTATCTCTTCTTTTGTCCATCTCCGTTCGAATGCGGGCCTCCAGGGCTGCCCTCATAGCTAAATCCAGGATGTTCTTCTCAGTGACATGTTCTACCACCCTTGCTGGTGTATCGTCCTTTAAGAACACAGAAACAATTTAGCAAGAGGCAAAACAAAAGAGCATCAGCGTGATGCATGGGGATGTACAGTAACCTTGTGCACAAGGACGGACGTGATGGTCCCCGAGTCCGCCTGATAGTCAAGCCAGAAGAGTTCATTTCCCTGCGTCTCCGTCTCTGTACTTGAGCCACTCTCATTCCACTCTTCCGCCTCGGCGCTGGCCCCCGGCTCGGAATCGTCTGGAAAATTACAATTAGTACACGTGACTTGCGCTCTACCCTCCGACTGTTTATAAACCAAAAAATGTCATCTTACGCCGTCGTCGGGGATGGTAAACCTGAATGTCAGGTCTCCGTGGGCGTCGAGGAGTTGTGGTGCACCTCCGCCGCTGAAGCTCGGTGGCTAACTTCACCTCCTTGTCATAATCATCTCTTTAGAGGAAATATTAAAGTGTTAGACAGTGTTGAACACAACTTACAGTTTATCAATAATTCTAAATGAACAACAATTGTTGCTGTGGTTTAAGATGGCAAGTTTCAAATCCATACAAAAACAAGATTATTTACATAGATTATTATTACACTGGTGCCCCAATTTAAGAGTGTTTTGAGATAAGAGCTGCTTCTCTGCTAATTGTTATGCATTTCTGCCATTAGTTGGTGAAGTAAGAAAATAACCTCATTAGATTTGCCCAAAACTCACTAGCATTAGACACTCTTGTGATTTGGATAACATCGGACTGTCTGCCCTGCAGGATGCAATTTGAGGATCAGTCATAGACAATTTAGTGAAAAGCAAATATAAGTTTCACTCGCATACAAAACATTCTAACTTGGATTGTTTCCCTGGCTTCGAGACCCTCCCGAAGGACAGTGCGGCGAAGACACGACAAACCCCCTTCTTGTCTCTCATGGACACACATCTGTTGTTGACTTTGGACTGACTAGCGACTGCACAACATCAAGGCCGCGGAATAGAGACACGCCGGGCCTTAACCCCGGGCCGGGTTAAGGGGGGGAGGAGTATATTTATAGCTAGAATTCACTAAAATTCAAGTATTTCTTATATATATATATACATACATTTACATAAAATACTTGACTTTCAGTGAATTCTAGCTATATATATATATGTTTATTTTATTATATATATACATATATATATATATATATATATATATATATATATATATATATATATATATATAAATATAAACTAAAATAAATACTTGAATTTCAGTGTTCATTTATTTACACATATACATATACACACATAACACTCCTCTACTCAAGGTTGTATTTGAAAGTCTAATGCTTTGCAGCCAGTAGCACAGCCTTTGAAAGAGCATAGGTATGGGCAGCATCTGTGAAATTTAATTTGCAGCTGAGGAGTGAGTTTAGGGTTGAATTGTCCCTCCTCGTTCTATTCTCTGTCACTCGTCGTCGCCATGATACTCTTCTTCGTTCTTCTGCTTCGTCTCCAAAAGCCGTAGATGTTATGACGTGACTGGGCCGGCACGCTGTTTATATGGAGAAAAAGCGGACGTGACGACAGGCTGTCCTCACTCAAGTCCGCATGGACCTGGAGGGCGCGTGCCTGTTGTCCGGCTGGAAATTGGGAGACATTCTGGAGAAATTCAGGAGAATGGTTGTCCCGGGAGATTTTCGGGAGAGGCACTAAAATTCGGCAGTCTCCCGGAAAATTCGTGAGGGTTGGCAAGTATGATCCAACGCCCTTGATGCAAATCCCTTATGGGTGATGGACGGATGGGCAGCGCCTGAAGAGCTGCAGCCTACCACCGTAGCCCCCACACCATCCGATCTGTTGGCAAGTCTCGAGATGGATGTTGTAATATGTATATGTGTTTTATGTTGCACGATTGCACCAAGAAAAATTCCTAGTTTGTGAACCCGTTCTCAAACAATGGCAATAAAACTATTCTGATTCTGATGTGCTTTGCTATGGAGGTTTTTTCCCACTCCAGACTGGGCCCCCTTAGCAGCCCAGTCTAGATTGTATTTTTTTTTACTCATCCTTCCCCAGCGTTTACCTTTTTCCCATCTTTTACGGGGCGACTTGTGGCGACTCATCAGCGTTCCTGTTCTGTAACCTTGTACACTGTTTGTTTGTCTAATCTTGAACGGGTTTGTGCTGAAAACAAAGTTTTGTTGTACTTGTGCAATGACAATAAAGACCTACCTACCTAGTTTATAGCAGTCCTTCTAAAATAGTGGGGTGGCACCCTCTTGGGGGTAGCGTATGACCTCGGGGAACATGCTTTCTTTGCCTTTTCCAGAATATAACCAAGCGTATGTAGCACTTGTCTTCCCTGTAACCACGGTGGGAGATGAGGAAAGACCGGTGTGTTGTTTTCTTTATTGTTAATAAGCTTACAATGTTATGCAGAAGTGTAGTTATAACAATTTTATAGACAAATCATACTATTGAGAGTGGGTGGCGTGAAATATTTTCTTATTCGTAACAGAAAATATTTGAGAAGCACTGGCTTATAGGTAGAGATGGACATACCTTGGTTTTTACAACCATGAGAACTAAGAAGATGATATTTGTTTAATAAAAAAACGTAATAATAAAAAAATATGACTGTGTCGCCAGTTTGGCAAAGCAATTCGAGCGTATAACCGCTGGTCTGCAGCATACTGAAGTACAATTAGTCTAACGCCAGTCAAGGATGTTGAAATAATTTCTAAGCGGCGGACATTTATCCATAAAAATATGGCAAAGCTGTGGATGGTGTGTTTGACAGAGAAGCAGCTGGATGTACTCAGGTAGTTCACGTGGTGTGTTGCTGTACAACAGCCATCTTTTAGTTTGGTCGACCACCACTGTTTTTCACTTCAGGGAAGAAGTCACGTGTCGGAATACCAGTTATTGTATTGTTTATGATACAACATTTCTGATCCAAATGCTTGTTTTTCTTTTTTAAAGGCATGCTAAAATTGTGCTGTTTTAGGGGTGTCCAAGTTCCAAATAAATGGATTTTAGTCCATTTCAATGGGAGATGATTTGAGATACGAGTGTTTTGAGTTAAGAGCTCCATCACAAAACAAATCGAGCTCGCAAATTGAGGTACTACTGTATTTGTAAAGGGAGAGCTTTGTATACATGTCGTGTACCTAATGATGCGAATGTATCACCTTTTTCTTTCACGACCATATTGCTTATAAATCAGAGTTTTGATGACAAAATTAAAACAATTTAATGTATCAAAACAAACTAAATTGGTTTAAATCATATCTTGAATTGCGACAACAATGTGTTCAAATAAATGGTGTAAAATCAGACGTAATAAATTGTGACTTGGGTGTGCCACAAGGATCTATTTTGGGCCAGCTGCTTTTCAGTATATATATTAATGACCTCCCCAATATTTGCTCAAATACCATATGCCAAATGTATGCAGATGATATAATCATTTATGTGTCAGTCGACAGCCCTCAACAGGCTTCAGAGATTATAAACAGACAGCCTGCTGAAGTATCAACATGGCTTCAAAATAACTGTTTAACCCTAAATTATAACAAAACAGTCTCAATGTGTTTCTCTTTGAAGAACCAATCATTAAATGAAATTCAGGTCAACATTAATCAAAATAAAATAGAGCAGGTAAAGGAATTTAAATATTTGGGTGGTATTTTGGACCCTAAGCTAAAATTTGATGGCCATATTATAAAAATGACTAAGACCATAACAATAAATATAAACTGTTTCAGGCTTATTAGACTGTGTTTAGCTGTTCAAGCTGCACAAGTTTACATGCATGCAATGATTTTATCCCTTATGTCTTATTGTGCCATGGTCTGGGGACAGGCCACGAGATGTGTCGTGAAGCTTCTGTTGTCTTTAAAGACATTTGATTAAAAACCAATGAAGCATCATCACTACCTTATTACTCAAAAATATAACATGATGAGTTTTGATCATTTTATACATTTCTAATTTTTACAAGCTATTTTTAAGTGTCTTAATGGATTAGCCCCTGATGTGATGTGTCAACAAATACAAAGACACTGCAGTGAAGGTGTGCAGACTCTAGCTGCAGTCGGTGGGAGCTGAAGAGTGAAAAGGCCACTCGGACCACTCTGGGTCAGTCTGCGTTCTCAGTGAAGGCCTCACATCTGTGGAACTCTTTGCCACTGGAGTTAAAGTCACAGTCGGACATTAAACTTTTCTCCATAAAACTGAAAAAATGGCTCAAAGAAAATCAGAAGTGTGAGCACTAGATCTGGGTGTAGTGTGGACAAATGGGGCCAATTATTTTCAATATGTTTTTATTTGTGTACCTGTCTTAATCCTTTTGTATGTGTTTTACACTTTTGTCAACTTTTTTTTTTTTAAAGCCTAACCAGGGACAAGGGTTGCAAATTAGCCTGTGGCTAGAAGTCTTATCAATCAATCAATAAAAGTTTACTCATATAGCCATAAATCACGAGTGTCTCAAAGGGCTGCACAAGCCACAATGACATCCTTGGCTCAGATCCCACAACAGGGCAAGAAAAAACTCAACCCAATGGGATGACAATGAGAAACCTTGGAGGGAACCGCAGATGTGGGGACCCACCCCCTGGGCGACCGGTGCAATGGACGTCGAGTGGATCTAGTTAATAGTGTGAGAGTCCAGTCCATAGTGGACCTAACATAATAGTGTGAGAGTCCAGTTCATAGTGGATCCAACATAATAGTGTGAGAGTCAGTCCATAGTGGATCCAACATAATAGTGTGAGAGTCCAGTCCATAGTGGATCCAGCATAATAGTGTGAGAGTCCAGTCCATAGTGGATCTAACATAATAGTGTGAGAGTCCAGTTCATAGTGGATCCAACATAATAGTGTGAGAGTCAGTCCATAGTGGATCCAACATAATAGTGTGAGAGTCCAGTCCATAGTGGATCCAGCATAATAGTGTGAGAGTCCAGTCCATAGTGGATCCAACATAATAGTGTGAGAGTCCAGTCCATAGTGGATCTAACATAATAGTGTGAGAGTCCAGTCCATAGTGGATCTAACATAACAGTGTGAAATCCAGTCCATAGTGGGTCTAACACAATAGTGTGAGAGTCTAGTCCATAGTGGGTCTAACATAATAGCGTGAGAGTCCAGTCCATAGTGGATCTAACATAATAGTGTGAGAGTCCAGTTCATAGTGGATCCAACATAATAGTGTGAGAGTCAGTCCATAGTGGATCCAACATAATAGTGTGAGAGTCCAGTCCATAGTGGATCCAGCATAATAGTGTGAGAGTCCAGTCCATAGTGGATCTAACATAATAGTGTGAGAGTCCAGTCCATAGTGGATCTAACATAACAGTGTGAAATCCAGTCCACAGTGGGTCTAACACAATAGTGTGAGAGTCTAGTCCATAGTGGGTCTAACATAATAGCGTGAGAGTCCAGTCCATAGTGGATCTAACATAATAGTGTGAGAGTCCAGTCCGTAGTGGATCTAACATAATAGTGTGAGAGTCCAGTCCATAGTGGGTCTGACATAATAGTGTGAGAGTCCAGTCCATAGTGGATCTAACATAATAGTGTGAGTGTCCAGTCCATAGTGGATCTAACATAATAGTGTGAGAGTCCAGTCCATAGTGGGTCTAACATAATAGGGTGAGGGTCCAGTCCATAGTGGGTCTAACATAATAGTGTGAGTGTCCAGTCCATAGTGGATCTAACATAATAGTGTGAGAGTCCAGTCCATAGTGGATCTAACATAATAGCGTGAGAGTCCAGTCCATAGTGGATCTAACATAATAGTGTGAGAGTCCAGTTATGTACTTTGACATCGGTTACCTATGGGTAGCACTGTTTAATTGTACTGTCCCTGCCAAATAAATACATAAATAAATAACATTTTGAGGTTGAATAAAAATAATCAGTCATTTATGTTATAAACATGCTACAGCACGATTTGTTGAACTAAATACATTTATTTTCACCTTAAACAACAATCTTATTTTTTGTATTTGTGTTACCCTGACAGACGTTAGCTCTTATGTATATTTACTATTATTGGCATGTGTTTTACGATTACACAGGACTGTTTGGCTGAATGTGTTAATAGTTAGTTATGATAACAGCCACATGTATCAAGCCCCGACTAGAGAACATGACGGCAGCTAGCAGTCGCTGTACCCACCTGGCAATCTGGTTCCTGCGGATATGGTGCAAAAAGCCATGGCTCATATCCAAACGCCCCCCGCGTTTGTACTTAAGCTCATGACTTTCATCGTCTCTTAAAATGTCCATTTGAACAGACACTGTCCACAAAGATGACAGTATAATTAAGCGTAAACACAAAATGACAAACAGGAGTTTGACAAAAAGCTACATGGCTAGCTGCTGGCACATTGCTGGCCAACTAAAACACTCCCGGAGTGACGCTTTATAGTTGGATGTATCTGCATTATAGTTATATGTGTGTACAGCTCCACTAATGGACATTGGAGTGTTACTTTCAAAGGCAAAATTAAAGTATTGCTCGACACATAATTTTACATGGGACTTTATTGTATTATATGTATAGTACATGTTGCAAAAAGAAAAAAGCATAAAACACCACCAGAATTAGAGATATTACAAGTCAAAGTGATGAAGCTAGTGTTACGCTCATGACTTGGTGTAACTAAACATTACCCTATAAGATGAAGGCAATTGCAGTTTATTGATATTTGAAATGTATTTAATGTTTATAAATGAATATTTATATATACTAAATGTAAAAAAGGGAATAAATATTCAGAATAAGATCATTAAATGAAATGTAGTTTGGTTACGCCATCATGAGCGCAACACACGGTTGTAAAAGTTTCAACTACAATTCTAAATAAGATGTCAAAAGCAAACTGAAATCAAATACACACAGCTTAAAGATTGACCAATACCTATTTAAATTTAGTAATACATAAATATGATGATTTATCAAAATATAAAAGAAATATACCTGAACAGAACGCTCATGATGGTTACACCAAAAAGTAACGCTATAAATTGTGTTTTTCCAAGTTTTTGGCGCATTTTTATGCTATTTCCAAGCATCTCCTTTTTATTATCGTTGATTTTAAATGGTCAAACTAATGCATATTATTTATGCATGCCCTAGTAAACAAAAAAAAAGTCATATTTATTTTGATTGTTACATTTTGAAGTATTTGTGCAGGTGGGTGGGAATGTACCCATTACCAGAGCTGTACACGTGTATATGAGCATAAAGTGTTGCCTGTGTTTAAATAGATGGAGGCTAAATTTGTAAGAACATTTTACATTTTTTTTAAAAGTATTTTGGACAACATTATGGCAATATGGAACAGAGAGAGTTAATTGACGTGAGTTAATTGTTCATTTTATTCTCTAATAATAATGACTATAGCTTACAAAATGTTCCTCGTAAATCTTACATATGTAAAATATAATTTATCCAACCGTTAACACCGAATAGTACCTGTAGGTATTCGTGAGTCTTTTGTAAACGCTTGGTTAGTTTTTTGTTCATCCACTATTATGCTACTGTAGTGACGTAACATGGCGGCTTCCGGCGCGTTCCGCGGTGTTTCACACAGGTCCTTCACCCATTCATTTGTCCAGGAATAAAGTTGTATATTCTCCTTTATTCGACACGAAGCCTGTGTTTTATGAGCTGCAATGGTTTCTTTGAAGCGAGAAAGAGAAGATGAGGTGGACGACGACGACGAGGAGGAGGACGGAGGTGAGTTTTATTCATGTTACTTCCCAGCAGCCCACAGTCGATTAGCTAGTAAGATGGCATTACAAGCAGGGGAATGCTAGTTTGGTTGCCAGTTTAGTTGATACCAACATAACAACTGTACAACATAACAACGGTACAACATGACAACTGTGTACGGAATATTATGCACAAACCTTTTCTCAACAATAAACTTGTTCGAACGATGAAAATAAGTCTTGCATCCAATCAACAGCTAGGTTTACTGGCTAGCATGCTTAGCTAGCTGCGTCTTAAATATACCATTATAGAATATTGTAACTTAAAACGTGTGTGTGTGAATTTACAACACATTTAAAATCTTAGCGTATCAGTATGTGGAATGAAGTTATGGAATGGATTAAGCAAAGAAGTCAAACAATGTACTAATATGATCCAAAAACCGTTCAAGCCTAAAGTGTTTATAAAGTACAAGGAAGAAGAATCCTGATAAACATCATTCTTGAAAATGAGAACATCTTATTAATCTCATTATGCGAATCGTTACATAACGATTTATTTAAGAGAACGGTTGTATTTATTATTGTGTTACAAATTGAGAACAGTAAGTAACCTCCTGGTACCCCCAGCACCCCCAAAACCCTCAAATCTAGACTCCAAACATCCCAGAACAAGCTAGTCAGGTTACTTCTAGACCTCCACCCCAGATCACACCTCACTCCTACTAGGGATGGTGTTTGATAAGAAATTATCGAGTTCGAGCCTATTATCGAATCCTCTTATCGAACCGATTCCTTATCGATTCTCTTATCGAGTCCAGATAGGTTGTTGTATATGGAAAAAAACACACAATATTTGGTTTAACAAAAGCTCACTTTTATTACATAAGAAAAAAATAAAATCTAATAAATAAATAAATATTGATTGTTACCCCCCTAAAAAAATAAAATAAAATAAATAAATATTGACTGTTGTTACCCAAAGTATATTAAGTGGGATTTTTCAGAAAAACTAATATATACAGTAACACTAAAACAACCTGTCTCTGTGATCACTATAGGTGTATAAATAATAATATAGTGTTAAATAAAATCAGTCCCTTGGGCACAAAACTGAAAATAATATAGCTCTCCAAAAAGTGCACTTCTGCTGCTATTTGACATAACTGTTTATGATGCTTTGACATTTTTGCACTTTATTTCCTTATTGAAAGAAAATTCTATGAAGAGAAAAGTTGTTTGCAAATGTGGTTACGATGCTAAAAAATGAAAAGTTAAAGCTTAAAAAAGAAATAGACTTTATTGAGTTAACATTATTTCTTTATAGGGGGAAAGATGTGATGTTATGAGCTAGGGCAGAGGTCGGCAACCCGCGGCTCCGGAGCCGCATGCGGCTCTTTGACCACTCTGATGCCGCTCAGCTGCATACTTGCCGACCCTCCCGATTTCCCCGGGAGACTTCCGGATATCAGTGCCTCTCCCAGTAATGTCTCGGGGCTGATATTCTACGATTTTCACCCTAACAACTATAATAAGGGCGTGCCGTGATGGCACAGCATTTAACTCCCTCTACTACATGTACAGACAGCGTGCCAGCCCAGCCACATGTTGTATGCAGCTTCTGCTTGCACACGTAAGTGACAGCAAGGCATACTTGGTCAACAGCCATACAGGTTACACTGACGGTGGCCATATAAAACAACTTCAACACTCTTACTAATATGCGCTGTGAACCCACACCAAACAAGAATGACAAACACATTTCGGGGAGAACATCCGCACCTTAACACAACATAAACACAACAGAACAAATACCCAGAATCCCATGCAGCCCTAACTCTTCCGGGCTACATTATACACCCCCGCTACCACCAAACACCCCCCCCCAACCCTTCCCCCCACACATCAACCCCCCCTCCGTGCGTCGGTTGAGGTGGGCGGGGTTTGGTGGTAGCGAGGGTGTATAATGTAGCCCGGAAGAGTTAGGGCTGCATGGGATTCTGGGTATTTGTTCTGTTGTGTTTATGTTGTGTTACGGTGCAGATGTTCTCCCGAAATGTGTTTGTCATTGTAAATAATGTAAATAATTCAATGTATATACTCTGATGATTAACTTGTGTGATGACTGTATTATTCTGATAGTATATATTTATACCATGAATTGATTAACGTGGACCCTGACTTAAACAATTTGAAAAACGTATTCGGGTGTTACCATTTAGTGGTCAATTGTACGGAATATGTACTGTACTGTGCAATCTACTAATAAAAGTCTCAATCAATCAATCAAGTTAGATGGATAGATAGTACTTTGTTGATTCCTTCAGGAGAGTTACCTCAGGAAAATTTGTAATTCCAGCAGCAGTGTACAGAGTTGAGATATAATTTAAAAAGTAAATAATAAATAATGGGGGTATATGTTATTGTTTTGCATCCCCTGTCATCCTAGTACCCCCCTTCCACCCAGAGAGGCGTTGTACAGTCTGATGGCGTGTGGGACAAAAGAGTTTTTGAGTCTATTAGTCCTGCACTTGGGATGAAGCAGTCTAGCACTGAACAGGCTCCTCTGGTTACTGATAACGGTATGCAGAGGGTGACTGGCATCATCCAGGATGCTCACTAGTTTTTCCACAGTCCTCTTCTCTGCCACCGTCACCAGTGAGTCCAGTTTTATTCCGATCGTAGAGCTGGCCAGCCTGATCAGTTTCTCCAGTTTGGAGCTGTCCTTCTTAGATGTACTGCCCCCCTACATATTAGCAGTAATGCTACTTTTTGTAGAAACGCTTTTGCCCCACACTTGACAAATTACGGTTGTCTGTTCGACATATTCCCACTTGAAGCCAAACCACCGCCAGACGATGGACCCCCTGCTGTTTTTCTTGGGAATTAATTCTTCCTTCATTTGTTACCAGATTCGCACCTTCTTTCTCTCGTATTACCACTCGCACCACAGCTAACGTTACCCATGCTGCTACCTCTCTGCTCCGCGAGGGCGTATACGTATGTGACCTATGACGTGACAGTATGAGACGTATGTAGAAGGTGCGCTTGCTATCTGTGAGAAGGAGACACAAGAAAGAGTGGGAAGAGCCTGTCGTGTAATGCCAGCAGCTAAAAGCAACTGCGTGAGAACGTATACTCGAATATCACGATATAGTCATTTTCTATATCGCACAGAGACAAACCCGCGATATATCGCGTATATCGATATATCGCCCAGCCCTACCTTGAAGGTACGACCGGTGCAATGGATACCGAGTGGATACGTTTAATAATGTACATCACTATAACTTGCAAGCTAATCAATTTTTTAGCAGTTGACCCCGAGAAGGACAAGCGGTTGAAAATAGATGGATGGATTTATGGATTTGACACATTGTAAGGTTCCTTCTTGATGAACCCTGAAACAACGGTTGGTTGCTAGTAGAGGTTGACATCTTTAGCCACCTCACAATTCGATTACGATTCAGGAGCTACGATTCGATTAAAAAGCTATTATTGATGCATCTTTAGTTAACCTCTTAAGGCCCAAGCTGTTTGTTTACATGCTTTTTTTATTTCTCTTTGCTATTTGGGCTTATTGGACCCTAATTACAATAAAAACTAAGAATCATCTTTTGATATGATGTACTTAGTCCATAAGTAACAAACTTATTTCCCAAAATTCCATTGTATGTTATACTCTTCTGACACCACCAGATGGCAGTATAAGTGTCCACATAAGGGCCATAAGACCCCAATTCATTAGTGTACACAATTTTGGAAATAAGAGCTAAAAGGTGCTGTGCACGCATGTGGTCAACTAAGCCTTTTTAATGTATATTATGCAGTTTTGCATTTATTTTCGTTTCACTAAATAAGCGTTTATTACTTGCAACTATTAAAAACAGTGCATTTGTAATAAGAAAGTCCCATCACATTTATTAAATTAATGTAAATGTGTGCTAAACTGGAACATACCCTATAATAAAGGAGCTGGATTAAATCTCTTAGTGTGGTGGCTCGCTGCAGTGAGTCAAATTTTAGAACGGTCTGCATTACTGTATTTACAATAAATAAATTGATTATCGGTTATTGACGTTTACTAATCAATTATGTATTTGTCCAAGTCCGAATTGCAATGCATCTAAAAATCTATTATTTACCCCACCTCTAGTTGCTAGGTAGAGGTTTATTTTGAACATGTAAACAGTTTCAATATGATGCATCACGTGATTTACATATTTTCATTTCTCTTTACAACATGTCCGAAAAAGAGTAAGCAGAAGCAAAGCTTATTTAATCCTACCCCTTGGCCACCTGAGCACAGCTGCGCAGCTTAGCAGAAAGGACCACTGGTTATTACTACTAACTTACTCTCTACTTATCTTTTTTTAAAACTAAATACTAGTATCTTATGTATGTATATATTGCATTTGCTGATATATATCTGTTGTAGTTGTAAAAACAAAATCAGCCAATAAAAGAGGGCTGATATCGATATATGTCAAAATGCCATATATCGGCGCCAATAATCGTTCGATCCCTTGTAACTGTATGCATATTTGAATAAACTTAAATCATAACCATACTTGATGTTGCAGTGCCAGTCAAAATAGGACGAGGACGTGTAGGAGAAGATCGGAGAAGCCGGCACTGTCCATATCTTGACACCATAAACAGGCAAGATGCATTTAAATGTTTATGATAATCAAGCATGGGTTCAAGATACTTATAAATACCCAGGTCACCTCTTACTTTGTATGTTTATACATCAGGAGTGTGTTGGACTTTGACTTTGAGAAGCTCTGCTCCATCTCTCTCTCCCACATCAACGTGTATGCCTGTCTTATATGCGGGAAGTACTTTCAAGGTATGTGTGTCACTGTCTCACTTAAACATCACTTTTTTCTTATTACACTAAAGTACTGACTGGCTTCCTTATGTAGGCCGAGGTCTGAAATCCCATGCATACACCCACAGTGTCCAATTCACCCACCATGTGTTCCTCAATCTGCACACGCTCAAGTTTTATTGTCTGCCGGACAACTATGAGATCATTGACTCTTCTTTGGAGGACATCACGGTGAGTCAAGCATTTGGATACATTCACTTTTTGAGATGTTGCTTATGTTGCATCTGACTAGATTGTGCAATGTGTTTACCTTTTATTATGTGAATATGTAATTTGTTGTCATTTATGCTTCCACAGTATGTGCTGAAGCCAACATTCACCAAGCAGCACATTTCAGGTCTTGACAAGCAGGGCAAACTTTACAGAGCCTATGATGGAACCACCTACCTGCCAGGGATTGTTGGCCTCAACAACATCAAAGCCAATGACTATGCCAATGTGGTCTTACAGGTATGAAAAACCTAACCATTTCTTTAACCGTAATTAAAATAAGTTAAAAGAAAATTAAAACTTAATTTGACCGCTTTGAATTTTCAAGGCCTTTTCCAACGTTCCACCACTGCGGAACTACTTTCTGGAGGAAGAAAATTACAGAGGGATCCGCAGACCACCGGGGGACATCATGTTCCTCTTGGTGCAGCGCTTTGGCGAGCTGATGCGCAAACTTTGGAATCCAAGAAACTTCAAGGCCCACGTGTCACCCCATGAGATGCTCCAGGCTGTGGTGCTTTGCAGCAAGAAAAACTTCCAAATCACCAAACAAGGTTGCAATTATCTCTGTGAAGAATAAGAAGTGGACTGACTTGCTGTTTTATGGAGCTAACATACATACATCTTCTACGTCTGCCATGTAGGTGACGCCGTAGACTTTATGACTTGGTTTTTAAATGCTCTGCATGGCGCTCTTGGAGGCACAAAGAAAAAGCCAAGTGAGTGTGGGGAAACATTTGCATTTTGTCTTAGCTGGGACTGTTGTTTCTTTTTATTTGAATCTAAGTGTAAGTCATCATATATAATAATGTAGTAATTCATATGATTTAATGTGTGTTCCTCTGTCATTCTAGCAATCATTACAAAAGCATTTCAAGGCTCCATGCGAATTTTCTCAAAGAAACTACCACACCCGGATTTGGTGAGTTCTCTGACTTACTTTTAACTCCTCCAGGGTTTCCCCTATATTCAAACCTCCATTTGGACATCGCTGTGTAGAGTGTGCATTTATCCCCGTGCGTGTGTGGGTTTTCTCCGGACACTCCAGTTTCCTCCTACATTCCAAGAATATGCATGTTAGTTTCATTGAAGACTGCAAATTGTCCATAGATATGAATTTTTTGGAATGTGAGAGGAAACTGGAGTGTCCGGAGAAAACGCACACACGCACGGGGATAAATGCACACTCTACACTGCGATGTCCAAACGGAGGTCCGAAGATGCACACAGTTATTGTCGGTAATAATGTCAAAAGATTTTAGGGTGGTTTACACTGGCTCAAACAAGAAATGCAATTATTAGCTTAGAATACCTTTCTCTTCAACTTTCTCTCCTTACTTTTGCCGGTTGTCAACTCGTTTAGGTGTGCAACCAGCTGCTGTCCCACTTCTGACAGGCAATTTAGATGCTTTAGATGATTTAGAAGTTTTTTTTCCTCACAATAAAGCAATGAGGAACGTTTTTATGATATTTAATCTGTTTTTCAAACTTGTTATAGCCAATACTATGTAAATAATAGACTATATATGGGATATCCATTCATACAATATTTCACTTAAATTTATTTTCATGTTAAAAAAAGTGTTTTCATGTAAAAAAACAAAACGTATTTTGAAGGTGTGGCGGCAGTAATCTTGCTTTGGTGTTTACATGTAGGAGAAACCCTGTACTCAAATCAATCCAACTTGTAATTATTTGTACATCCTAACCATGGTTTTCTTACACCCGACCTTTCGTATGAGCCAGGTTTTGTCAAACATATTCCCCTAGTTTTCATATGGTGTCTTGGTTAACTTATGGCCAAACATGGCATGTAACAAAAGTCAGTTTTCCCAATGTATCATTTCACGGAATGGAGTGAGTGCTGACTTCCTTTTACGTCAGACACTGGAAGCGAGCTGAGAATGACGTCACAGCCAAGTTATTAGCGTCCCAGTTACGAGGTCGCTATCCTTGTGCGTATCTTGTATGAACACAAAGTTCTGGACAAATACGTGGCCATTCTGCAACCTTTAAACACAGTTGATGGAGAGGAAACACAAAGATGCCATTGCTATCGATGTAGTACACAAATACCACATGAAAAAATGTAATATACACTACAATAACATTACCATATATGCGTCCAGTAACATATACTGTATATGGCTGATTAAGTGTGGCAAAAACTAGTCAGAAGTGCTAATAATGAAAATTACAGGAGCTTCTATCGTTGTAGGAAATCTGACCTCGGGGTTCGTTCCAAATAGGAACTCTGAAATTCCTACTTCTCAGTATAAGTGGAACGCGGCAAAAGCATACTCTGGCACTGTCCTTTGTTTTTATTGAGTGCACCTGCAAAATGACCCACCATGCGGTTGCCAGCACTTTGATAAAGAAGGTGAAAAATTGAATTCAAGAAAGAACTCGAAGCGAAATACAAGGGTAGTGTCTCTCCTCACTCTCTGCTCCTCGCAGTCTTTGCCAACAAGGTTTTTCAATAAAGGAAAAAAGTGGTGTTAAATGTTTACTTATCGATTTAATTAATCAGTCTTATGTAAGGATGTATACCAAGTACAATTTTTTTTGGTACAGTTTTGTAATTGGGTCAGTCCAGTGGGACCGTTATTGATACGGTTATTTGTATTTTTTTCATCCAGCTGACTGTTGTCATTATCAGGCATGTGAAATGTTCGCGAAAATCTGTATTTTTAGACATTAATTTTCGCGTCAAAATATCACTTCCATGTTTTTTATTGAAATATTGTAACGTGTAAGGATGGGAGTTGAAGGAGTGTCAAAAATATGGAACTAATTGTTTTAATGACATTGAGACTTTTTCTTATCATCAATGGGTGAGGGCGGACCCACGTCACTTCCGCCTACCAATCCCCTAGCAACCGGGAATTCGTTGAAAACAAACAAGCTCACAGCGAACACAGCATTGACAGAAAAAGCATTTAACGAGCGTTGTGGCTTGGAAGTCGGCGTTAAATCCTTCATTTACGCATTTTTACTTATTCGCATATCGTGTGAAAAAACGAAAATGTATTATTTGCGTCAGACTCGTCTCAGTGAACTTTAAAGCTTCTCAGGCTTAGCTTAGCTTGCTAGTTAGCTTAGCCTGCGCGCTACTAAGAAAGAGACGCGGAAGTTATCAACAACTTTGTGTGAACACGCCGTACTTGTTGGAGCCCACGTCGAAGAAGCGCTTGTTGTCCACAGTCATCGACGAGCCCTCCGGCAGTTCTGCGGGCTCCTCGTCCACGCCGTAATCGTCAATAAGTTTGGCCAAAGCGTCGCGGAACTCGATAAGTCCCTGCGCCGGGAGCGCGATGGTCTGACCCCAAGCCGGGCCCCCTGTTCACGGTCTGCCGGATCCTCAAGAACCGTCCCCGCTGGTTCTCTTTCAGGTCCATGTAGTACTTCCGATTCTCCCGCACTAGGAACTCGCTTTTCAGGGCCCGCCGCGGCTCATCCTGCACCATGCCCGGGTTGCTGGGACCCAACTGGGCGTAGTGTTCGATGAAGTCCCCCAAGTAGTCGCGGAACTCGACCGCCACCGACATAGACAGCGTGAGGCGGCTCTTGTTGCCACCGGCCCCGACTTCGGCTATCTTCAAGAAGCGGCCTTTGGCGTTCTGCTTGACGTCCAAGTAGAAGCGTTTGTTTTGGATGTCAACTCGCTTGGACGCCAGCTCCTGCGTCTCATGCTGGAGGCCGGAAGCCGAGCCCGTCCCTCCCGCTGTAGCGTGCATGGAACCGAAGCCTGGGCCCGTGGCTGCTCCTCCCTGCTCACTTCCACTGTCTCTGTCCGCTATGATGCTGCCTGCCTGCCTGCCTGCCTGCCGACTTTGGGGGACTCCAGTGAGAACCGTCCTCGTTTTCCCGGTGTAAAGCTGCGAGCCATTTGTCTCGTCTCTGTGGGCTTTTATCACGCTTTGGCAGAACAAAATACAACCTTTGTTTTCCCTGTTTCCAGTTGTGGTTAGCACAACCAAAAACAACACAGTTTTTCGGCATTTTGGAGGCAGAATGACGGGTTTAACCAGCGTAGGTCGACAGGTAAGAGTAATGGCAACGGTTTTTTTTCAACGCCAGTCTGGTTGCTATGGCTCGAAGAACCCGTATGTAGCTCAGTTGCCCGGATGTCGGCCCTCACCCATAGAGCAGCAACAACACACAACACCGGAAATGTGTCCGGAAACCGGTCACACCGGAACTCTAACAAAAAACAAGAGTTCTGTGGGTGAATTATGTAAACCCACTACAATACATAAAAAAAAAGGACCTCAACAAAATTTGTTTAACACTTGCCTCAGCCGCTGATACTTGCAGGACAGGGAGACGATCAGGGGCGCCGAAACAAGCT
The DNA here is from genome assembly GCF_033978785.1 of Entelurus aequoreus. Taxonomy (NCBI): domain Eukaryota; kingdom Metazoa; phylum Chordata; class Actinopteri; order Syngnathiformes; family Syngnathidae; genus Entelurus; species Entelurus aequoreus. The sequence continues at coordinate 70,009,243 of NC_084736.1, read as the reverse complement.
CGCTCGTTAGCATAGTTAGCATCACTTCGCGAGCTTACCTGTTGTCGCCTGCGTTCGCTCTCTGAGCCACAACGTTGACGGCTTTCTACTTTGCTGCTAATCATATTTGGATGATTACTGCCTTTTACACTCTAAGTCCCAAAGCAGTTGTAGTTATAGAACATTTATTAGTAACCAGCGAGGAAATATATATTTTTGAAGTGACAAATGTAAACCGAGGTGTTCTTTGCATGCATGTTATACAATTTTACATTTTCAATGATAATAATGTTAGTAAATTATCTACAAAAAACTAAAATTTCTGTGGTGCATTACATGGGAAACCTAAGTGTCAAAAAGACAGCCAAAAGAGGTTGTTAGATGAGAATAAATTTAAAGGTAAAATATAATGTAGAAATACACCCAATTGCAGGAAATGTAGATTTTAATTTAAAAAACTGTTTTCGCTTGCTTGGCATAATTTTGTGCCGATAGAAATAGTCCTTTTTTTCATCAGTTTTCCTCTTTTTTTCTCAAAGGGTGCTCACATGCCTGAATTATACCGTCATCACATTCACTTTTGGCGCTGCTGCTACGCATAAAAAAAACCAACTGGTTGGATCTGATAATCACCTTGAAATAATCACAAAAAAGGAAGCAACACCACACATAAGTTTGTAACACAACAATATGTCCTCCTTAAAATTCCGTCAAATTCATGCACGCTAGTAAGAGTTAGCATCAGTTTGAAGTAAACGCGCTTTACTAATGACCTATACAGTGCTTCATTAACCGTCCTCTCAAAGGAGTCATATTATGATTTTTTTCTACATTTAAAACACTTCCTTGTGGTTTACATAACTTATAATGGTGGTTATTTGGTCAACATTTTGCAAAGATTGTTTTACAGCAGCGGAGGATGCATGCAAGGTGATGACATAACAACTGCATTACACCTTGCACTGCAAACATAGTTAACTTGTTTAAGACTTACAGTAAAAAGCAGGTGTTATTAAAATACTGTTGTTACATGGTGTTGGTGGTGTACAACCTCTTGTGCTAATTAAAATGGGAATGAAAAATGCTATTTTCCACATCTTTATTTACACCAATTACATAAAGTACCGATGAATATAAGTATCGATAAAGAATATCGATGTATTGTTATCGTTAAAATCATAACATTATACATCCCTAGTTATGGGTGTTTCACACAGTTTTCTGCATGTGACAAATAATCTCTCTAAAATGTGCTTGCTTTTCATATTTTGGGTGTCTGAAATAAATGATAATAAATTCAATACTTGAATTTACATTATTTCCTATAAGAACATTTTCTTGTATTTTGTCAGACTTTTTGGAACACATTACTAACAAAGACCCAAGTTTGACAGCCCTTTGAGACTTTTGTAATTCAGGGCTATATAAATAAACATTGATTGATTGATTGATTGATTATATGAATACAGACTGTTATGTATTGACGAACATATTTCCACATTTTGAGACCCATCTATTTTTGCTAAAGCCGTCCGGGGATCACCAAAGGTCACATTAGGTTATTTCAACTTCAAACCCCTAAAATGTTTAAAAATCTTTTTACAGACGCCAGAGGAGAAGGATGCGCTGCTCTTGACGGAGGAGTACCAGGAGCAGATGTCTGAGTCAACGTTCTTATTCTTGACACTTGACCTTCCCACTGCCCCGTTGTACAAGGATGAAAAGGAGCAGCTTATTATACCACAGGTCCCTCTCTTCAACATCCTGTCCAAGTTCAATGGCGGTACAGAGAAGGTAACATTCCATTGATATTTTCATCAGTGGTTTTAATCAACAGTTAAACAAAACACATATTGGTGGATTTTCTGTCGATGCTCAGTTTAATAACAGTATTTAAAAAGCAGGTTTCTATTTGATATACTTTCAGGAGTACAAAACTTATAAGGAAAATTTCCTGAAAAGGTTCCAGCTGACCAAACTTCCACCGTACCTCATCTTTTGCATCAAAAGGTTCACAAAGAATAACTTCTTTGTAGAAAAGAACCCCACCATAGTCAACTTCCCCATCACGTAAGTGTTTGTCATGCACTCAAGCAAAGAGCTTTAGTCAAAAGATTTGACAGAACCAATCATTGATATTATGGGAAGGTTTTTTAAACTGGACGGTGTCGTATTTGTTTTTATTTGTATTCTTTTCATCAGGAATGTAGACCTTCGTGAGTACTTGACAGAAGAGGCCCAAATCACGGAGAAGAACACAACTTATGACCTTGTTGCTAACGTCGTGCATGATGGGAAACCAACTGAAGGGGCCTACAGAATACATGTCCTGCATCATGTAGGTTCACACAGACCTTTGTTACCCTTTGACAACAATAAGCAACTCTGAAAGTGTCATGTTTAAACTTGTTTGGGTCATTTATCAGGGAACTGGGAAGTGGTATGAGATGCAGGACCTGCAAGTGATTGACATCCTCCCGCAGATGATTACACTATCAGAGGCCTACATACAGGTACATTTTGTGTATGTGAGTTGGTGAAATTAAATGGAGCGGAAGCAGTATTAGCACTATTAGCATTTTTCATATTTCACTAGTGTATCAATATTATTATTTATTGTCATTGTGCATGTGCAGGTACAGGTCCAACGAAATTTAGGTTGCTTCCCTAAGGTGCTTTGCATTTAAAAAAAAGAAGAAACCACACAATATACAAAAACAACACAATGTACACAATATGCAAAATGGCCTAAGACCACTCTAAGAGGCAATGTAGAAAAATGATATGAATTCAAGCAGTCACTCTGCAACAAAAATGCTACGATTAAAACTTAAAAAATCTTGACGTTCTCATCCATCATATTCATATTTTCACAAAATGTATGTAAAATAATAATGAATAGTGGAATCTCTCAAGTCAAATGCCCTTAATATTGTACAATTTAAACATTTTTTTGGGGGGATATATTTATTAAACACCAAAAATTGCAGTTTAAATCCTGCATGACATCACCTAAGACCCAGTTATGGCAATCGATATTTTTGTCATTAAGAGGAATCGCCATCATGCATGATATCACACAAGACCTCAGTAGAAAATGTCAGCGTACCTCATTTGAGCTCAGTTCAGTCAGCATATATGGATTCATTTTTGGACGTTTCATTTTAAAAGAAAGGCCATAGTGTCAAGAGAGGAAGACTGTGAGAAGAGAAAAACATATATCCAAGCTTAGATAAAAGCACAAATATATATAAATTATACTGGAAACTACAAGCAAGTGGAATCATATTCAGCGATAATGGTCAAGTAATAACATGTGCATAGTCATTAATTATAAACTAGCGATTTGTGGTCGTTTCACACTAGTTAACTTCTATTTACACGTGTTAATGTTTTAAAAAACGTGTTAAGTGCATCTGCTGCGCAAACTCACCTTTGCTATATTAACACTAAGAATATTCAAATGTTACTTCAAAAGTTCGTATATAATATAAGAAATTGCATCTGAAACATTTGACATTTATCGAGGTCTATTTTTTTAATCACAAAGGCTGACTTTGTCTTATTAGTATATTTTTGCCATAATTTTTGCGGTCTTACTCCATTATACATGATTTTTAGGGTTTTATATTAAATTTCAATGTCCAATTATTTCACGTGTATGATATACAGGCAAGTATTTAATAATACCCCAACGCTAAACGGGACATAAAAGTCCTTCATTTTTCAAAGGGCATGAAAACATTCTGCATTCATATTTTGTTTTCTATTTATTGCTCAAATGTCTCTATTAACTTCAGCCCTAAACAAAAATCACCTACCATGTAATGTTTTTATTTTAACCACCTGAAGGTACTTTGATCAAATGATGTCACAGTTGTCATTTAGTATACTTTTGCATAACATTAGTTATTTTACTCATTTACGTGAGATAGGCTCCAGCACCCCTGCGACCCGAAAGTGACAAGCATTAGAAAATGAATAGATGGAACCATGTGACATGAGTCTGATCAAAAGGCCTTCAAAGGAGTCAAACTTTTTAAAATATTACATGCTTGATATTTTTGTTTGAGACTGAATATTAAGAAAAATATATGAATCCCCCTCCAGTGGTATCTTCAGAGCTTCGATGACATTATTACATTTTTATCTTTTGTAGATTTGGAAGAGACAGGAGAGTGGTAAGGACACAAACAACCACACAGGTGCGTAGGGGTTGAAAGGAGCATCACAAGATAAAGACAGGACATTTTACTTAGTAACAAACACAAAAAATTTGGAATCATGTTCTTTTTTTCCCCACAGTTTGTATTTTTATTATGACGTTTCTAAATAAACCTGCTCTTACCTGTAGTTTGTACATCTTACCAAATAAATGTTTGTAGGTCTTTTGTAAAAACGTTTCATTAAGTCAGTATACATACAACTGAAGAACGCTGAAAACATGGTGGTTGCAATCACGAATGCACTTTTTCCTGCAGATTCAAAAAATTAGAACAAACTGTCTCTTAAGAAACAAAATACGAAACTCATCGTTCAAAAAACAAATGACAATGTCACAGTAGAACATTGTGTGTATGCATATTTAGGTGATTTAGCGATTCACTTCTTCCACACGTGCTTCTCACAGAAAGCCAGGTTCTGAAACGATAAAGTCAAATCAGTTGTATTTCAGAATAGCGCTATAATTAATTTCAAAAGACCAACTGAAATATTGATGAAAAAGCAATGAAATAGGTGAAATAGTAATAAGGCACACGGTAATCCTGGAAAGATTACATGCGTTTTAAAAGTTGATCTAAAGAATGACTAATTCATATCGGTGCCTTAAATGAACACTCAGAGCAAACATAGTATATGAAGACTGAACAACAAAAGCACATAGTGATTAACAACAGAACACCAGAATTGAATGGCTTCCTGTTGGGCTCATGCTAGATGTGACAAGCAAACATAAAGACAACAACATGACTTTTCCTCTGCATTTTTTGCCTGTTGGAAGTTAAATTAAGCAACCAGTATGTGTATAACTTACACCACACTTCTGAGCTGTGTCTGAGTCTTTGCACCAGAAGCTTGGCCCCCAAGTGCACGGATTACTTCCCAGCAGGTCGGACTTCTTTGTGCTGCACAGGTCAGCTCTCTAAAGGACACAAAAGTGATGACAAACTCAACTACTACACTACAAAACCTGTCATTTCTCACAAAAGTTGTGTTGCGTAGTAACAATACTAAGGGACTAAGTAGAATTGGATTCCTGTGAAATGATTCGCCCTGTGCACTTACTTCACAAACGTCTGCGTACTCTGCCTGGTTTCCCAAAACCTGCTGTAGTCGAGAGCCGTAGATTCTGGTGAAAGCCTCGCACTGAAAAGACGGGTTAACATGATAAGCAAAACATACATATACTATACTAGCGCCTTTTTTCTTTTTTTCTCGATTTTGTGGACGGGACTGCTCTTCTTTCTAATTTATTTTGCAGGTTCTGACTCTTAAATTCTTTTCAACCAAACTCGACTAAAACCCTTCGTCTTTGAAGTCAATCATTAAAATGATCTCTTCAATACTCTCACTTGGTCTGCCCCATTTTGTGTGAGTCAATGTGACTGAAGAGGTCCATACTTTCCTCATATTCCCACCATTTAGAAATGTATGAAAGCTGACCCCTTCCTTAGTTGTATTGCTCTGCCTTGCAAAAATGCATCTGGCAGACATATTTGATCATTCCTTCAGATTCTGTGTGGAAATAGTATGATTCAGGATGAAGATGCTACCAAAACACATACTATGCAATTACAAAAATTGTCTCCAGTTTCTCTTGGTGAAGTCAGCAGAATGATACAGGCCCGCCCACATTTTGGAGCTAAAAGTTGGCGTTCCAAATGTGTTAAAACTCATTAGAAAACCAGCCAACAATAACTACTGTCTATTTTGGGTACAAATTTACCTGTAGACATACTTTTTAGGTCCAGAACTATGAAATAAGTGCGAATGTTGTCAGCGTTAGAGGGGCCCTTTAAGTACTTAAGTCAAGAAAATTGCAAGATATTTAATAGATCTTGATCCCCAATCAACAAAGACCACCTATCCCAACGAACTTAAGATGACCGATGTACATTCTAGACCAGTGTTTTTCAACCTTTTTTGAGCCAAGGCATATTTTTTGCATAGGAAAAATCCGGAGGTACACCACCAGCAGAAATCATTAAAAAACGAAACTCAGTTGACAGTAAAAAGTCGTTGTCGCAATTGTTGGATATGACTTTAAACCATAACCAACCATCAATCAATATAGCTCTTGTCTCAAAGTAGGTGTACTGTCACGACCTGTCACATCACGGGGTGACTTATTTAGAGATTGTTGCCGTTTTCCTGTGTGTAGTGTTTTAGCTCTTGTCTTGCGCTCCTATTTTGGTGGCTTTTTCTCTTTTTTTTGGTATTTTCCATTAGTAGTTTCATGTCTTCCTTTGAGCGATATTTCGCGCATCTACTTTGTTTTAGCAATCAAGAATATTTCAGTTGTTTTTAATCCTTCTTTGTGGGGACATTGTTGATTGTCATGTCATGTTCGGATGTGCATTGTGGACGCCGTCTTTGCTCCACAGTAAGTCTTTGCTGTCGTCCAGCATTCTGTTTTTGTTTACTTTGTAGCCAGTTCAGTTTTAGTTTTGTTCTGCATAGCCTTCCCTAAGCTTCAATGCCTTTTCTTAGGGGCACTCACCTTTGGTTTATTTTTGGTTTAAGCATTAGACACCTTTTTACCTGCACACTGCCTCCCGCTGTTAGACATCTACAAAGCAATTAGCTACCGGCTGCCACCTACTGATATGGAAGAGTATTACACGGTTACTCTGCCGAGCTCTAGACAGCACCGACACTCAACAACAACACATAATTTGCAGACTATAATTACTGGTTTGCAAAAAACATTTTTAACCCAAATAGGTCAAATTAGATAATGTCCCACAGCACACCAGACTGTATCTCACGGCACACTCGTGTGCCGCGGCAATGGTTGAAAAACACTGCTCTAGACGGATCACCTGTCATCCAGTCACATCTTTAGAAAGAACTTGCAAATGCAACAGAACTCCAGAAACCATCTTGCTACATTCCGCTGTATGAAAATGGTTTAGAAATGGTATGAAGGTTTGAAGAATCTCATAGCTAGAGTAAATAGTCCCACCTTTGGAATGGCATTTGGGTATTGCCCACACACAGATTGGAGGAAAGAGGATGTTTGAGGCTGCGTGGCATTGAGACCCAGCTGAAGTCGGCTCAGCAAAGCCAGTGTGTGGCACGACTCACAGTCTAAGGGGACGGGCACCTCTGGGAAGTCATCACAGAATCAAAACATGGTTAGAAAGTAGGAACCATCTAGCCATCAGTGTGTGAATGTGTGTGAATGGGTGAATGTGGAAAATAGTGTCAAAGCGCTTTGAGTTCCTTAAAAAAGGTAGAAAAGCGCTTTACAAGTACAACCCATTTACCATTTAGCCTGTAAAAGAAGCTGCAACTAACCTGGAGCAGGCAAGTCCTTGAACCAACAGACGTGTAAGAGCGTACATATTGTGTGAGGAGCGGCCGATGAAAGAAGAAACTCTACTATCTGCACGCCGTATTTGTCAACAAATTCATCACACTCATCCTTGTAGCTCTGAGGAAGGAGATCGCAGACCTCGCCCATGAGCTTCATTAAAGCATCCTGCGGATTGAAGAACACAAATCAGGCACACTGAAAAACACTGCTTTCGTGTTAATGAAAACTGGGTATTTTATTTTTAAAGTAAACCGAATAATGTATGTATGTTTGTGCATGACTTCCTTTTAACACAAGCAGATTTTAGCTAAATTGAACCGCCATGTTTCAGCGACCGGCAAAAAATGGAAGCTTTGCGTATATTGGGCGCTGGAATGCAGGACGTGGTGCAAACCAACACAAAGACTTGAATGGAAACAGAAAGTCCGCCGCCGTGGTGGCGCTATTTTGCGGCTGTTACGCATCCAGCGGAAATTCAGGGTAAAGAAACCTCCATCTATGTTTTATTTATAAAACATGCTGTAAGTATATGTGTAATGTAGTAACAGGCACATTCATAATAATATGTAATAGTTACCCTATTTTGGTCATTTTAAGCATTACCGGTACTTCTTTTTTGGGCACATTGATTTCACAGAGCAATGGACACTATACTTCTGTCAACGAAAAAGCGTGTTCTTTGTTTGCTACCATTAACCATAGCAGTCTTTGTGGGAGAGGAAGATTACGAGTACTTTGGGACAGATGAAGATCTAGAAACGTATATTTTTGAGAGTGAATATACGAAGGGTAAACTACTGTTTATAAGAAGATTAAAGGGCAAGAAGAAAGGGTCAAACGTTGGAGCAGACGGGGGGCCGAGAGTCAGGACGGAAGGAGAGGATAGAAAATCTGTCGGGGAAACAAAGTCTATCAACAACTTCGACATGACTTGATGGTGCAAATGTGGAGCTTGTAAGCCTTGCCTACAAAAACAGCTGCACACTTTACCATCGATGCAAATCGCTTTGTGTATCTGGCGAATAGAACACTAAAAGATTGCATCACAACAAATGAAAAAAATGTTTGTTCTAACTAACGCTGCAGTGGTAGAAACTTTTTTCCACCTACCCAAAATCAACTGGAAAAGATGCCCCAAGTCAGCTGCACCAGACAGACAAACTGAATTGTGTATGATGGGCAAACTAATACAAAAAGTGCAGTTAAGGACACGGAAACTGTCACTGAACGCTTTCAGTCTAAGTGAACGTGACATACGTCAAAGACAGATGTAAAAAAAAAAAAAGGAACGCGTAGACGATAATTACATTCTGTGAAGGCGTTTAAATTGCTGTCTCGTCACACATTACAACTTTGTCTCTACACTAATTAAAATATTGTCTGTGTCAATACATTTACTACTAATACTTTTTAGGCCTGTCGAGTCTAACTTGTCTGTTGTTTACCTGTCATCTTTCAATCAAGTCACGGAAACTTCACTAGCAGATACAATTACAGTTTTAAATGTATGTCTTTTGAAGTATGAAATACGTCTTGAGCAATATTGAGGCGTCATGTCGTGTTACAAACGCACAGGGTACTTCCCTTGCCCCGACCACAATGCATGTTATGCTTAGCAAAAACGAATATATACAGTACAAAAATAAACCACGTACCTCTGTCATATTCTGGGGCAACATAGTCTCCAGTTTCTTGATGATAAACAAGCACAGGGTGCAAGCTGGGTTAAATTGTTCCTGATGGAGAAAAGAAGACACGGCCACATATTGAGATGCAATACAAGAGCTTGATTGATTTCACTCTTTAAAACACAGGTGTCAAACACAAGGTCAGATCTGGCTTGCCAGGGCATTGTACAGTATGTGGCCTATCATGTCGATTAACACGGGTCCGTCAGATCATTTAAAGGGGACCTATAATGCAAAATTCACTTTTCTTACATATTGGTACCTGTTTTGTGTATTTAAGTTTTGCATAAGTCACAAAAAAATGTAATCAAACCACGCAGGCTTTGGTAGAAATTTACCCAAAGAGCTTTAAGCGAGTCCACCATTGTAGTCTGACGCTGTAGTCAATAAGCTCATTCTTTTTCACTATCCTCTGGTTGTGGGGCAGACCGTCTCGTACATTAACATGCATCCTCAGCTGTTGCCATTTCTAATAAAAAGTAGTGCATGGTTTGAACTTATATCTGTGATTAGACTCCAAATGTAAGCACTAAAGATTACACCGAAGATGGCGGGGAGAAGACTCAGTCAAAGTGGAGGCACGTAAATAAGACCGCCCACAAAACGGCGCAGAAAGTGGCTTGAAGATGTTCTGTAAAACATAACCTATGCAAAATGTTGACACCATTACATGTTATGTAGACAGCAAGAAAGTGTTTTAAATGTAGAAATAAACATAATAAAACATAAAAAAAAAAAAAGAAAAAAAAAAGAAATAAACATAATATAACCCCTTTAAGGTGGTGAAATTGTCATTTCAGGTGGCCGCCATTTCATTTTAAAAGGTCCGCCACTTTTGACAAACTTTTAGTTCATGCAATTGCCTATGTTCTACATTATTTATATTATCTAGTCATGCTACAAAAGGTTCCAAGCATTTTTTGGGGGTTATCAAAAATAAATACTGAAATATCTGTCTATCACCTTGACTTACAATCTCAAAAGTAAGTTAACACCGACGTGGCTCAGATGGTACAGCGGCCGTGCCAGCAACTTGAGGGTTCCAGGTTCAATTCCAGCTTCCGCTATCCTTGTCACGGCCGTTGTGTCCTTGGGCAAGACACTTCACCTACCTTGCTCCCAGTGCCGCTCCTATTGGTGTATGTTTGTGAATGAATGTTCTTTAGTGGTCAGAGGGGCCGTAGTTGCAAATTGGCAGCCACACTTCCGTAGTCTACCCCAGGGCAGGTGTGGCCACAAATGTAGCTTACCACCGTATAGTGGAATGAATTATGGGTTCTCAGTTCTCTGTAAAGCGCTATGAGTGTCTAGAAAAGCGCAATACAAATCTAACCCATTAATATTATCCACCAATCCATCAAAACTTTTACTGAATAAGTTTCTATTCAATAAAAACTAGTTTGACACCCCTGCTTTAAACTGTATCGCTCACGCCGCTAAATAAGTTCACAGTAGCATTACAAACAAACACATCAGTGTTATGGGGAAGTGAGTTTAGTGGACTGAATATTCCACTTCTAATGTCTTACACTGGAATGAGTGTTGGTGTGTGTGGCTTTCACAGTGCCACCGTGGTAAAGTTTCTCTTCCTCATCCTTGTTGGTCGCACACAGCCTAAAGGCTGAACAGGTAGCTTTCACTTCCTAGAAAAGACAATCATACACAATCCTTACTCATAAAGCATGCAATGAGGGCATACAGTGCATCCGGAAAGTATTCACAGCGCTTCACTTTTTCCTCATTTTGTTATGTTACAGCCTTGTGACTCTCAGCCAAAATGGAACAAATTCAATTTTGTCCTTAAAATTTTACAAACTAACCCATAATGACAATGTGAAAATATATTTTTTGTTTTGCGAATGTAGTACAAAAACAAAATCACATGTTCATACTTTGTTGATGCACCTTTGGCAACACAGCCTAAAGTCTTTTTGAATACGATGCTCCAAGCTTGGCACAGCAGTCTTCACGCAGTTTTGCCCATTCCTCTTTGCAGCACCTCTCAGGCTCCATCATGTTGAAGGGGAAGCTTTGGTTTTCATCCAAGATGTCTCTGTACATTGCTGCATTCATCTTTCCCTCTATGGTGGAAAATTCCTATAAACAGACTCCGCAACCTTGTGGACAGCCTTCCCAGAAGAGTTGAAGCTGTAATTGCTACAAAAGGTGGACTGACATCATATTGAACCCTATGGGTTAGGAATGGGATGGCACTTCAAGTTCATATGTGAGTCAAGACAGGTGGCCAAATACTTTTGGAAATATAGTGTAGTTGTCCTTCTGGAAGGTTCTCCTCTCTCCACAGAGGAATGCTGTAGCTCTAACAGCGTGACCATCGGGTTGTTGGTTACCTCCCTGACTAGACTAAGATGAATGCAGCAATGTACAGAGACATCCTGGATGAAAACCAACGCTTCCCGTTCCACCTGATGGAGCTTGAGAGGTGCTGCAAAGAGGAATGAGTGAAACCGCCCAAAGACAGGTGTGCCAAGCTTGTGGCATCGTATTTAAAATGACATGAGGCTGTAATTGCTGCAAAAGGTGCATCAACAAAGTATTGAACAAAGGATGTGAGTACTTATGTACATGTGATTTTCTTTAGTTTTAATACATTTGCAAATGTTAAAAAAACAAAACATTTTCACATTGTTTTTATGGGGCATCATTGTCTGTGGCATTTTGAGAACACAAATGAATTTATTCCATTTTGGAATAATGTTGTAACATATCAAAAGGCTGTCAATACTTTCCCGATGCACTGTATGTTTAATGTGACGACATAGCATACCTTTTGACCAAGTGTTTGTCGCAGCATTTTGGGCAAGTACATCTTCATCTGAGAGTCACATTCAGACGCGTCTTTGTCTGGGAGGTGTAGGCAGAGTGCATGCAAGGTTTCATACACATGTTCCTGCAGAAGCAATTAGGGACAAGAACACTGAGGGCCTGTGCAAAAACAACAGGTGGACAAAGCAACATTCTGGTGTCACTGAATGGAAGAAGGCAACAACATTAATACCTTATGATCTTTGCTGGAAATCATATTAGCAGATAGCTGGATGATGTGGTGGCATTCTGAACACGTGTACGATGTCTTGGGAGGAGAGGCACAAACATGAATTGTCATTTGTCACCATCCCTTAGTGTTGAATTAAAATCAATCATTTGTTATGGTAATAGTATTTCCTGCTTGTTTTGGACATGCTTAAATTACACTTCAAATTATCACACTATTTAGTGGTGTCAAACACATTTTTATTGAGGGTCACATCACAATTATGGCTGCCCTCAGAGGGGATATATATGAATATAAACATAATAACCTCATTAAACAATTTGCATGGGTAATTGTTTGATAATATTTTTTTACTGACAGGTTGATGGAGAACTTGCTTGAAATCTTTTGTCAAGGTGACTAACATATATTAATTTTGATAACAAAAAAAAGCTTGCAAAATCTTGTTGCATGATCAGATAATTTAGAAGTTATGCAATTGCATGCAGTACATTGTGTAGAAAGAGGAACACAAACTGCTCAGTGTCCTTGTGGTTAGAGTGTCCACCCTAAGACAGGTCGTGAGTTCAAACCCCCCGGCCGAGTCATACCAAAGACTGTAAAAATGGGTTCCATTACCTCCCTTTTTGGCACTCAGCATCAAGGGTTGGAATTGGGGGTTAAATCACCAAAAATGATTCCCGAGCGCAGCCACTGCTGCTGCTCACTGCTCGCCTCACCTCCCAGGGGGTGAACAAGGGGATGGGTCAAATGCAGAGGACACATTTTACCACACCTAGTGTGTGTGAGACAATCATTGGTACTTTATAACTTTAACTTTAAATCCGGCACACTGAAAAACGCTGCTTTGGTATGTTTTTGGAATTTGCCCATCGTTCACAATCCTTATGTGAGACAAGAACACACGTCTTTCTGTTTTTTTGTGAGTTCCGAATACCGAAAAAACTGCTAGCAAGAGGTTGCTAATAATACAGGTAATGGGGATTGACCTATTTTGCCTGTGAAGCTCTTTAAAGAAACATCCAAAACACCCATCAATGTTGAATATACAGGCACATTTAGAAGATGGGCAATTGCATGCAATGCATTTTTCTGTCAAAATTGAAATAAATTAATTTGGCTAGAAAGTGCCTTATCAATGCATATTATTTCCAGCCTTTGGTAGGCCACATAAAATAATACCAGAAAGTAAAGTGAAGTGATTCATATTTATATAGCACTTTTCTCTAGTGACTCAAAGCGCTCTACATAGTGAAACACATTATCCAAGTTACATTTAAACCAGTGTGGGAGGTACTGGGTGCAGACGGGTAAAGTGCCTTGCCCAAGGACACAGCGGCAGTGACGAGGATGGCGGAAGCGGGGATCCAACCTGAAACCCTCAGGTTGCTGGCACGGCCGCTCTACCAACCTAGCCACGCCACGCCACCCACAAAGTGCTTTATCAAAGCATATTAATCCTAGCTTAAAACATTTGTATGCATGTACAACACTTAAAACATTTAGCAAATCAGTATGTGGAATTAAATTATGGAATGGACTAGGTAAAGAAGGGAAACAATGTACTAACATAATCCACTTTAAGAAACTGTTCAAACTACCAGTGTTTGCAAAGCACAAAGATTAATAGTATTGGTTAATGTCGTGAACTTCACAAAAAGAATATATTTATCTCATCAAAAATGACTTACATAGTCATGAAGAAAACGGTTGTATTAACATAATAACACTGATTTGTAATGTGTGAAATATTTGAAACGTGTACATACCGGTTACAGGGAGTTAACATATGTAAAAGTCAGGGGTGTCTAAACCGCAGCCCGCCGGCATCTTCAGTTTGGCCTGTGAGACGGCACGTGTCCGATTTCAATAAACAACCTGCCGTGCCGGTGATATGATATTTAATTTGAATACCCAGTAGTTTCACTGTCGTTGTCAATATGATACTCTGCAACATTGCGTGGACATCAGGGGCGATACCTTTTGGATTGGCAGACCGGGGTGGTGGTTCCTCTCTTTAAGAAGAGGAACCGGAGGGTGTGTTCCAACTATTGTGGGATCACACTCCTCAGCCTTCCCGGTAAGGTCTATTCAGGTGTACTGGAGAGGAGGCTACGCCGGATAGTCGAACCTCGGATTCAGGAGGAGCAGTGTGGTTTTCGTCCTGGTCGTGGAACTGTGGACCAGCTCTATACTCTCGGCAGGGTCCTTGAGGGTGCATGGGAGTTTGCCCAACCAGTCTACATGTGCTTTGTGGACTTGGAGAAGGCATTCGGCTGTGTCCCTCAAGAAGTCCTGTGGGGAGTGCTCAGAGAGTATGGGGTATCGGACTGTCTGATTGTGGCGGTGCGCTCCCTGTATAATCAGTGTCAGAGCTTGGTCCGCATTGCCGGCAGTAAGTCGTACCCGTTTTCAGTGAGGGTTAGACTCCGCCAGGGCTGCTTTTTGTCACCGATTCTGTTCACAACTTTTATGGACAGAATTGCTAGGCGCAGTCAGGGCGTTGAGGGGATCCGGTTTGGTGGCTGAAAAATTAGGTCTCTGCTTTTTGCAGATGATGTGGTCTTGATGGCTTCATCTGGCCAGGATTTTCAGCTCTCACTGGATCGGTTTGCAGCCGAGTACGAAACGACTGGGATGAGAATCAGCATCTCTAATTCCGAGTCCATGATTCTCGCCCGGAAAAGGGTGGAGTGCCATCTCCGGGTTGGGGAAGAGTCTTGCCCCAAGTTGAGGAGTTCAAGTACCTCGGAGTCTTGTTCACAAGTGAGGGAAGAGTGGATCGTGAGATCGACAGGCGGATCGGTGCGGCGTCTTCAGTAATGTGGACACTATCAATCCGTTGTGGTGAAGAAGGAGCTGAGCCGGAAGGCAAAGTTCTTAATTTACCGGTCAATCTACATTCCCATCCTCACCTATGGTCATGAGCTTTGGGTTATGACCGAAAGGACAATATCACGGGTACAAGCGGCCGAAATGAGTTTCCTCCGTTAGGTGGCGGGGTTTTCCCTGTCATCCGGGAGGAGCTCAAAGTAAAGCCGCTGCTTCTCCACATAGAGAGGAGCCAGATGAGGTGGTTCGGGCATCTGGTCAGGATGCCACCCGGACGCCTCCTTGGGAAGGTGCTTAGGGCAAGTCCAACCGGTTGGAGGCCACGGGGAAGACCCAGGACATTCTGGGAAGACTATCTCTCCCGGTTGGCCCGGGAACACCTTGGGATCCCCCGGCAGGAGCTGGACGAGTGACTGAGGAGAGGGAAGTCTGCGCTTCTCTGCTTAGGCTACTGCCCCCACGTCCTGACCTCGGTCGGATAAGCGGAAGAAAACGGATGGATGGATACCCAGTGGTCTGACAGGTGGCAATTTGTCTCATCGTGTGTACAATATAAGAAACTCAGGTCAGTGCACAATAATTACTTATATGACCCAATCCCAACAACTTTTCCTAGTCACGTCGCAGAAAAAACAAACACGTTGTTTTAGTCCAGGGGTCGGCAACCCGCGGCTCCGGAGCCGCATGCGGCTCTTTGTCCACTCTGATGCGGCTCAGCTGCATGTTTGCTGACCCTCCGGATTTTCCCAACATACTTGACAGCCCCCCCGACTTAACCAGGAGACTAACGAATCTCAGTGCCTCTCTTTAAAATCTCCCAGAGCAAATATTCTTCGACAATGGTGTGCTCTGATGGCACTGCATATATTGTCCTCTATAGCCTATGCTGTTATCAAGCCAGCCCGGCTACTTGTTGAATGTAGCTTTTACTTGCACACGTAGGTGACAGCAAGGCATACTTGGTCAACAGCCACACAGCTTACACTGACGGTGAACGTATGAAACAACTTTAACACTGTTACGTTACAAATATGCGCCACACTGTGAACCCACACCAAAAAAGAATGACAAACACATTTCTGGAGAACCTCCGCACTGTAACACAACATAAACACAACACAACAAATACCCAGAATCCCATGCAGCCCTAACTGTTCCAGTCTACATTATACACCACCACCACCCCCCCGCCCCCCTACCACCAAATCCCCCCACACATCAACCCCCCCCTCCGTGCGTTGGTTGAGGTGGGCGGGGTTTGGTGGTGGTGGTGGTGGGGGGGGGGGGGGTGTATAATGTAGACCGGAAGAGTTAGGGCTGCATGGGATTCTGGGTATTTTTTTTGTTGTGTTTCTGTTGTGTTACAGTGCGGATGTTCTCCATAAATGTGCTTGTCATTCTTTTTTGGTGTGGGTTCACGGTGTGGCGCGTATTTGTAATGTAACAGTGTTAAAGTTGCTTTATACGGTCACCGTCAGTGTAAGCTGTGTGGCTGTTGAACAAGTATGCCTTGCTGTCACTTACGTGTTCAAGTAGAAGCTGCATTAAATATTTGGCCGAGCAGGTACGCCGTACGAGCAGGCTCTAGAGGGCGCTAAAAGCAGTGCCATCACGCCCTGATATTCGGGGAGCCTCCCGGAAAAATTGGGAGGGTTGGCAAGTATGACGCTATCAAGCGCCTATCATGTAAAACTCGCGGCCTGCACTAACATTACATTTTCATAATAAGGTGCGGGCCGGGGCGTGTGTCTGTGACCCCTGATTAAAACATAGCACAAAGCAAAAAAGCTTTGTAAACAGTGTTATTTCATTTTAAATTTTCAAAAGAGTTTTGTGGCTCCCATTGTTTTCTTATATTTGTGAAACTTGTCAAAATGGCTCTTTGAGTGGTAAAGGTTGCCGACCCCTGTTTTAGTCCAATGCGGCCCCTCAGTCAAAAGGTTTGGACACCCTGTGTAAATAATTGATATAAAGTGAAAAAGGGGTAGGATTAATTACGCTTTGCTTCTTCCTAAACCTTTTGAACATGTTGTAAAGAAAATGTAAAAAATTGATGCATCATTTTGAAACTGTATGTTAAAAAAAATGTATACGCATATAAAATGATACCTAAAATGTTTGAATTTGAAACATGTTTTACATGTTAATTAATCATATACTGTTTTTTATATACATTATTACACTTATCTATTCATACTTTTTACTTAAGAAAACAACCACTTTTCTTCTTCTTCTTATTTTTTAGAAACATGTACAACAGTCATGTGCATGCATTTTTTTGACACGCATTTTTATTTTCATGTCTTACCAGAGATGGGTGCTTCCTCAATGCAAGAGGGTCTTTGATGAACATGCATTCTCCTTAACACATCAAGGTAAATAAAGCAAGAAATCATTGATTTGAAAATGTAAAAATATGTATAATCACAAGACATGACAATACAAATATATACCTAAAAATCCCTCTTCCAAAACAAACTGCACCTCTGCATGTAATCATAAATCCCCGATAACTACCGTATAGTAGAGCAATAACAACATGTCAGGTGACTCATGCGGAATTAAAATGGCCAGCTTGTATCTTACCTGGGCTGAAAGACGCTGCTAAGATCACCAGGAAAAGCCCCAAAGCCGACATAATGCGACAGCTGGAATAGGACAAAATGAGAAGCAGATGACTAGATTTATTTGTCCGGGCTGTTGTTTGTGACGCACCGGAAGTTAGCCTTATAAGGATTCATCCTTGTAAGGTCGCGTACTCATGCGTCAACGCCCACGTGACGAGTAGGAAGTCCCTTTTTAAACCTTCACAGTTAACATCGCCAGATGTCCGAGGATAATCGTATTTTGAACATGATTTTACTGTCTATGATCATCAGTTAAAAAAAAAAAATGCAGTAATGCATGCAGTAAAATAGAATATGTTGTGTGTTGTCTCTTAACTGCCAGGTGAGGGCACTGTTCTACCATTGGCAGCTTTTCCAACAGTGCTGTTTGTTTAGCCGCCGGTAGGGGCAGTATTGATTGATTGATTGAGACTTTTATTAGTAGGTTGCACAGTGAAGTACATATTCCGTACAATTGACCACTAAATGGTAACACCCGAATAAGTTTTTCAACTTGTTTAAGTCGGGTTTCACTTAAATTGATTCATGATACAGATATATACTATCATCATAATACAGTCATCACACAAGATAATCACATTTAATTATTTACATTATTTACAATCCGGGGTGTGGAGGGGGGGTTAGGTTTAGTTGTTATCATCAGTCATCAACAATTGAGAACAGAGAAATGGATGTTGGAACAGTGTAGGTCTGACTTGGTAGGATATGGACAGCAAGTAGTGAACAGACAGAGAGAGAGAGAGAGAGAGAGAGAGAGAGAGAGAGAGAGAGAGAGAGAGAGAGAGAGAGAGAGAGAGAGAGAGAGAGAGAGAGAGAGCTCAGAAGGCATAAGAAAAAGTAACTGCATTTGATTGTTTACATTTGATTATTAACAATCCGGGGAGGGTGTTAGTTTAGGGTTGTAGCTGCCTGGAGGTAAACTTTTATTGCGGTTTTGAAGGAGGATAAAGATGCCCTTTCTTTTTAGCGTCCAAACTATCAACTTTGGAAATTAAACATACACTTCAGTCAGATGTTGTTTTATTTCTTATGAATTGTGGTTATGTATAAAGGAAAACACTGCTCTATAACTGTATGCATTATTTATCATGCAGGAATGTGTCCAAAATAGCTTTAAAAACGTTAGGCCAATACATTAACTGCCCGCCAGATGACAGCAGAGTAAAAGTAACGCCCTTGAATGTGCTTTCATCAAAAATGATGCACGACAAACCTCCCACAGGACATCATTCTAATACATTGTTCTTCTTTGTACTTTGTAAACACTTTGTTTGAAGAGTTTCTTAAATTGGATCATGTAGTACACTGTTTGATTTCTTTACTTAATCCATTCCATAATTTAATTCCACATACTGCATACTTGCCAACCCTCCCGTTTTTAGCGGGAGACTCCCGGTATTCAGCGCCTCTCCCGATAACCTCCCGGCAGAAATTTTCTCCCGACAAACTCCCGGTATTCAGCCG
This sequence comes from Entelurus aequoreus, assembly GCF_033978785.1. NCBI lineage: Eukaryota > Metazoa > Chordata > Actinopteri > Syngnathiformes > Syngnathidae > Entelurus > Entelurus aequoreus. The sequence goes on along the minus strand of NC_084736.1, from coordinate 69,990,094 downwards.
GAGCTGGAGGCCACGCCCCCTCCAGCTCAATGCGGACCTGAGTGGGGACAGCCTGTTCTCACGTCCGCTTTCCCACAATATAAACAGCTTGCCTGCCCAATGACGTCATAACATCTACGGCTTTTAGAGAGTAGAGTGCACAACTGCGCACACAACAAGGAGACGAAGCAGAAGAACGAGGAAGTTACAGACATGGCGACGCGGTCGACGAGCAAGATGAAGAAATACGCTTGCAAGTTCCAAAACGAATGGAAACAAGAATTTCAGTTCATCCAGGACAGTTCGAAGGGGAAGGGGTATGTAATTATGTTGCCTGTACATTTTGTAGAACAGACTTCTCCATTGAACACCGTGGCCGAGTCATGAACGGAGGAGAAGTTAAACAGGACAATTTGTATCATGAATCAATTTAAGTGGACCCCGACTTAAACAAGTTGAAAAACTTATTCGGGTGTTACCATTTAGTGGTCAATTGTACGGAATATGTACTTCACTGTGCAACCTACTAATAAAAGTCTCAATCAATCAATCAAAACAACTGCCATCTACTGGATAGCCCCCGGAACACTAAAATTCAAGTATTTATTTTATTTATATGTACAATAAAATAAATATATATACATACATATATATAGCTAGAATTCACTGAAAGTCAAGTATTTCATACATATATATATATATATATATTTATATATATATATATATATATATATATATATATATTTATATATATATATATATATATATATATACTGTATATATATATATATACTGTATATATATGTATATATATACTGTATATATATATATATATATATATACTGTATATATACTGTATATATATATATATATGTATATATATATATATATATATATATATATGTATATATATATGTATATATATATATATATATATATATATATATATATATATATATATATATATATATATATATATATATATATATATATATATATATGTATGTATGAAATACTTGAGTTGGTGAATTCTACCTGTAAATATACTCCCCTATTAACCATGCCCCCAACCACGCCCCCACCCCAACCACGCCCCCCACCCCCCAGTATCTGAGGTCTCAAGGTTGGCAACTATGACATACTGATATAATGAAGGTCTTAAGTGTTGTACGTGCATACACATTTTTTACATTACATTTTTCTCTAAGCTTATATTTCTGGGAACGGCGTGGCACAGTTGGGAGAGTAGCTGTGCCAGCAACCTGAGGGTTCCTGGTTCAATCCCCACCTTCTACCATCCTAGTCACGTCCGTTGTGTCCTTGAGCAAGACACTTCACCCTTGCTCCTGATGGGTCCTGGTTATAGCGCCTTGCATGGCAGCTCCCGCCATCAGTGTGTGAAGGTGTATGTGAATGGGTGAATGTGGAAATAGTGTCAAAGTGCTTTGAGTTCCTTAAAAAGGTAGAAAAGCGCTATACAAGTATAACCCATTTACCAATTCTCTTCTTTTGTTGAGAATAATTGTTGTATGTTCTTGTGCAGCAGGTTATGACTTGTGCATAATTTTAGCTGTTTGCAAATTCACTATATCTTGTCATTTCAATATATTTGATTCAATAAATAAAAGGTTTGAATGTTCTCCATATCCAACATTATTGTATTACAGATCTTTTTTGTAACACGGTTAGTGACTGAAGCGTAAGTTATAAACTAAAGATGATGAACAATCTAGGGTCCTAAATTCATAAATAATATCTGTTGTGAGATGGATATAAGACTTCACAATTGTAAATATGTCTGCTGAAACATACTGAAAGCCTCAAGTCCAAGTTTAAAGTTGTGATGCATGTCATGGGTTCAAAAGTCATGATTCCACCATTGTTGTACACATTATTTCAAATGTTCATTGAAACAACTTGATACCGTTCTTCCATCATTTCACTTGATTTTTTGTGATTATACTTAGGTAGCTTTTTCCACATGTTTTTGCAAAACACTTTTCCCCCCCAATAACATAATATCAGCTGGTATTTTTGCTCATTTTCAATGATTGGAGTGTTTTTATGCTACCTTAACATACTGTAATTATGTGAGGTTACATCAAAGCAGGTGTTTCCTGCAGTAGGCGGCGCCATAGAAGCCACAAGCTGCAAGGATTTATTTTTTTCTTCTTCCTTGTTCCGCCCATGTACAGTAAAATACGCCCTACTAATGCACGCACATAGACACGTAACAGAAAGGTAAAGTTATGCACCAAAAAAAAAGGTGATTTCACTCACCGGTTTAACAGGAATATAGCAACCACCATTACTTCCTTTTTTGAAATCCTTTCATTCTGGAAGATCTCTTTCGTACGCGTGACAGGCATGTGCACTTGCACGAAACAGCTTTCACTGACAATTTTAACACATTTTAACTTTACGTTTGTTAAATCTAAACCACGTTAGCTCGCTATTGGTTGTACGCTTACATTTTTTTTGTTTAAAGGGAACCTATGATTATCTTAATCTACACTCGATATACTGCCTTGTGGCCTAGTTCAGTGGTTATGAGACTTTTCTCACTAAGTACCACCTAAGAAAACACTTGGCTCTCCAAGTACCACTATAACGAACAACATTATAATACAGTAGCATAGTAGGCCTAAGTATTCATTAAAACAAAGCTGTGTTTTTATTGAACAAGTGTATTTCACATATTTGGCCACTATACAGTACATATTTACAGACTTCTTAGGCGTACCACTAGATGAAGCACAAACCACAGTTTGAGATTCACTGGTCAAGAATAGATAATATGTATTGGATATGTTTTGTTGTGAATTTTGTGTAATTTTGCTCCACAGTCACTTTTATAACCTGCTTTCTGCATACATCTATTTGTTTGTGAAGGCGTTCCCTTTAGATTGCAAATGAAAGTACTCCCCACTTACTCCAAAAGTATCTGAATTTTTTTTCATAAATGCTATAAAAAAGCTGCTTGTGTCACATGTCGATAGGGATCGGTGGCGAATTTGGTACTTTTATTGGCACCGACTGAATTTCACAGATAATACCGGGTATCGGTTCACGTAAAATCAAAAGGTGCCGTATTCCGATAACGTATGTTGCAGGTGATGTCACGTCCAGTTGCAGACTCGGCGGGAAAATAGGCACTCATGCGGCACTCAAAGCTGATTCAGTCAAACTTCTTCTAGGTAATATTGCAGTTTTTCATGCCAACAAAGAAATGATGCCTTATAGAAAACACTTGAAATTAAAGCTGCAAGCAGCGATGGACGGGACCGACTTTTGCTGGTGTTTCCTGCCTTTACCCATTCAACATATCTTTACCTCCCCATTACCTACCTTCCCTGCATCCTGGGGACACACTGGTGCTTCTTTCTTTCAACCATACTACATATCTATGTAATCATGTAATTTAACCTTCTCTGCATAGTAAGGTCACGCTGGTACTTCCTGCCTGTACCCATTAAACCTATTTTCACCCGCACATTACCTACCTTCTCTGCATAGTGGGGTCACGCTTGTGCTTTCTGCCTTTACCCATGCAACATACAGTATCTTCACCTGCACATTACCTACCTTGTCTGCATTGCCTCGACCACACCTGCGCGTCCTTCTTTCACCCATACAACATAGTTTCACCTGCACATTACCTACTTTCTCTGCATAGTGGGGTCACGCTGGTGCCTCCTTCTTTCACCCAGTCAACATATCTTTACCCGCACAGTACCTACCTTCTCTGCATTGTGTGGTCACGCTGGTGCTTCCTGCTTTTAAGCGGTCATCTTGAGACGGCAGCAGCGCAGCAACATCAGCGCAGCGGTTCTTTGAAGGCTCGTAAAATCTAAACCGGAGCAGTTATGAAAACTCTTTCATCAACTTTTAATCAGAAGGGTTCAATCTCTCTCCTGTGCTAGTTTGAAGCCGACACGACAAACGTTCTCAGAGGAGATAATTTTTTGAAAAAAGGTGACCGGTTTTTACAAAACTTTTGTTTTGAAGGGGGAATTGCAAACTTCCTGTTGATTTTTGCTGGCTACATGATATGTAGGTCTAAGTGAGACCTACATAAAGGTTTTTGTTTCATGTCTCTACGACATTCCTACTGGAAGTTACAGGCAGTTTTGTCTGTGTTTTCTTCCTAGGAGCAGTTTTGTCTGTGTTTTATTCCTAGGGGGCGCTAGAGCCCAATTTTGAGTTTTAGGGTTGGGTTTTTTTATTAGATCGCAATTTTTGCCAGTCCTGATGTGTGTGTCCAGTTTGGTGAGTTTTGAAGCATGTTAAGAGGGTTAAATTGTAGCTCAAAGAGGCAAAAGTGACTGTTTTTACAAAACTTTTGTTTTGAAGGGAGAATTGCCAACTTCCTGTTGATTTTTGCTGAAGGGTGTCAGTGTATGAAATGTAGGTCTAAGTGAGACCTACATAGAGGTTTTTGCTTCATGTCGCTACGACATTTCTACTGGAAGTTATAGGCAGTTTTGTCTGTGTTTTCTTCCTAGGGGGCGCTAGAGCGCAATTTTGAGTTTTGGGGTTTGGTTTTTTTAATAGATGGCAATTTTCGCCAGTCCTGAGGTGTGTGTCAAATGTGGTGAGTTTTGAAGCATGTTAAGGGGGTCAAATTACAGCTCAAAGAGGCGGCGGAATAATAATAATAAAACCTTACAAATACAATAGATTGCGGTCCCTAATTAAAGTAAGGCTCCAGTCTTCAAAATACACTAGCTCGATGCTAATTTACGTTGGATTTGCCGTAGTCATGCTACTGATTAGCATTAGTGATTTTACATGGCCATTACAACACCTCCAAATTTTGAAATGAAAACTACAACTAAGATGCACATTAAAATCAGACAGTTGCTGAGTTATAAGTACAATACTTACGGTATAAACACTTGGTAGGGCGCAACAACAGACTAGATTCAGCTTAATGGCAAAGACTACATCCTAGCTAGGCAACACACCGTAGCCTATATACTAAGGATGTAACGGTACGTGTATTTGTATTGAACCGTTTCGGTACGGGGGTTTGGTTCAGTTCGGAGGTGTACCGAACGAGTTTCCACACGGACATTTTAAGTAGCGCACCGCACGTTGTGTAAACAATGCACAACACACGGCATGCTAGCAGCGACCGGGCTACAACAACATGTAAAAGCCAGAGCTGGAAGACCCTCCTGCCTCGTTAAGATCTCCCGTTTGGGAACATTTCAGCTTCGCGGTGCGATACAACAATGGATAACATCGCTTCAACGAAGAGAAAGACGAACAAACACAGCTCCCACCGCATTCAAGCAGCTTCTCCTCGGCGAGTCAGGCAGGGCTAAAGCAATAACAAATGCCGTTGGTGTTTTTATGGCAGCAGATTTAAGACCATATTGCATTAAAAACTAGATTTTGACCCACTTCTATGGTGGAAGAACAATGAGCCCATATATCCTCCTACTGCCAAGTTAGCCAGGCACTACCTCGCCTTACCTGCTACCTCAGTGCCCAGCGAAAGGGTATTTTCCACAGCTGGAGACATTGTAACTGCAAGCAGGTCTGCTCTTTCTGCAGATAATGTGGATAAACTGATTTTTCTGGCAAAAAACATGAAAATTGAGTGAAAGTCACCAGGGTTAGAGGCTGGGGGGGTGGTGAAAAGAAAAGTTAATCTGAGGCTGAGTTGACTTGAAACTGTTTAATGTTGCACTTTTTGTATGTAGAAGAAAAGTTTTGTCATTTTATTTAATCTGAGCAACAACTTGAAGCAGTTGAATGTTGCACTTTATATGTGGAAAGGTTTTGTTAAGAAACCAATTCTGAGCCTTATCTTATTTAGTTTTTATTTGATATATGTTGACCGCATTAACCCTGGCAATCGACCCTGTGTGTATATGTATGTTATTGTTATGCTTAGCATTTATGACTGCCTGCTGTTGCACTGATCAGCCTACTGGTGGCTCACATCCATCACACACAACTATTTTAAAGCAATGTTAAAAGGATAAAGCCATTGTTTACAAATTTTGGTAAATAAATAACCAGAAAATGTATATTTTGTTGTTTTCTTACTGTACAGAAAATGAACCGAACCGTGACCTCTAAACCGAGGTACGTACCGAACCGAAATTTTTGTGTACCGTTACACCCTTACTATATACTCATGCCACCTAATGTCATGGGATTGCAACTGCATGCAAAGTCTATGAAATAATAATTGAAAATGAGACCCAGAGGTGTAAGAAAACAATATATAACAACTGGACAGCACAGTCATTATTTTTGGTACCGTATCGATTCAAATGTGAAAGGTACCTATCTCTACACCTCATTGTTATGTGCATGCCAGGATTAGCGGAAAATAATACTTAACCCTAACTCATTTTGTGTTTCCTCAAATTCTTTTTACGTCGGAGTTTAGCGGCTAATCTTATTTCGTACTGGTCCATGTTGACAAAACAGTCCTGTGTAAAATGCCGTAAAGACAGTTAAACATGCGTATTTATTTTATAGCTATCACAGCAGGTGGGAGGGCATTAGACAAGAATCACTAACATGCGCGTAGAAATTGCGACAAATGGACAAACTTGCAAGGCCAACATTTGTCTGGAATAAACTTGCGTAGGTGCCTATATATAAAGTACTTCCTTACAGTCAAACAAAAAAAAAACTGGATTTACCCTCTTGTGTGCCAACAGACACAAAGACACTACCCTGATGAGTAAGCACATAAATGAGATTAATCCCTTAATTATTGCAATGATTTATGTTGCACCTGGTACCAAGTTCCTTGTTTAACCTTCACTAATGCGGTCAAAAACCTCTCGTTTTCATGTCATCATGTCATCATGTGATGTTTGTAACATGGCCTTATGAAAGACATTTAAAAATGTTGCTAAATGAAAACATGGGACTTGACTAATACATTATTTAAAATTGGAAGATTAGTGTTGCGCCATAATTTTTCAGAAAAATTTAGTTGTGAGACCCTATTTTGCGTGATGGTATGATGAAATTACTTAATTCAATTTAAATTATTCACTGAAAGGGAAAGGGGTTATAGTTTAATTCACTCTATAAGGTTTTAAAGTATATTCTACAACATTTTTAGCCTGAGTTAAACATTGTGAAGCAAAAAATGGCTAAATAAAGTAAATTTAGATAAATGTAAATTTAAATTTAATGAATTAATTAAAAATAAAAATATATATTTAAATTGTAATTTTAATAAAAAGTAAATTTAAATAAATAAATAAATAAATACTACAGTAGTATTGGCCACAAGATGATAATATAAACAAAACAGAAAAGCCTGGAAAGTGGCAACTCCAAAAGTATACACCGTCCCAGACTAGCACGGGTGCAGAGCAGAAAGTCCTCGGCCGAACGCTTTATGCTGTATTTTACTTCAATCATTGGCGTTGTTAGGCCTATTTTAGGGGGGCTCAAGCCCCCCTAAAATGTTCTTAAGCCCCCCTAAATAATTTGGTGTTAAAAAAAAACAAAACATTTTTTTATTTTATTATTATTTTTTTTTTACAAATACATGCCATACATTCATTATAAAGTGGCCCGAATATGAGTTTAAATAAATAATCATATAACCTGTCATTATTCACTCAGTTTCCCCTCACTTCATAGCGTAAGGTAGAGAGCCCCTTTAGTGCGTCGGTATCCAATCCATTCCACTTGTTCATATAGAAAATGCCCACATCACTCAAAATCCAGTCCGCATTTTCTCTGTGACCTTGCTTGCGGTCCTGCAGGTGTACGAAGCACATTAGCACACAGCACTGCAGAACAAGAACCTTGTGTCTGCAATTGTGAAACATTTAGTTTTTAAGTTTTGTGTTTCTTGTAGAATCTATATAAAGTAATATGCATTAGCCTATTGTTAAAATAATGAAAACATCATTAAATATATTTGTTTTATTGTATTGTTACATTAATAGCTGTTGTATTATTATAGGATGGCTTGTTAAACATTTCATAGAATTTTCAGAGGGTTGAAAAACCAAGACATTTAATATAAAATGTAAAATGAATAAATACACAAAAAGAAAAAGAAAAAAAATGGTTAAAAGCCATCGTCCCGGGGAGCATTTAATTTCATCTCGTGCATTTTTTTTTTACCGTCCCTGGGACGACGGGATTATGTTAATCTCAAGCCCTGGAAGTTAAATTTTATTTTTTGCATTATTTGTTTCAGCATTGCACTTTGAAGATGGTCCCTCAGCTCTTTGACAGCTTTGGCTCTTTTTCAGATCAGCTAAGTCTTTCTTATTTACAGTACATATAAAAGTTTCTCATTTCTATTCAAACTTCTTTATATATTTAATTTCTTTAACGGCTTGCCATAATATATACAAATCCCGTTACCATATGAGTTGGGAAATTGTGTTAGATGTAAATATAAACGGAATACAATGATTTGCAAATCATTTTCAACCCATATTCAATTGAATGCACTACAAAGACAAGATATTTGATGTTCAAACTCAAAAACTTTATTTTTTTTTTTGCAAATAATAATTAACTTAGAATTTCATGGCTGCAACACATGCCAAAGTAGTTGGGAAAGGGCATGTTCACCACTGTGTTACATGGCCTTTCCTTTTAACAACACTCAGTAAACGTTTGGGAACTGAGGAGACACATTTTTTAAGCTTCTCAGGTGGAATTCTTTCCCATTCTTGCTTGATGTACAGCTTAAGTTGTTCAACAGTCCGAGGGTCTCCGTTGTGCTATTTTAGGCTTCATAATGCGCCACACATTTTCAATGGGAGACAGGTCTGGACTACAGGCAGGCCAGTCTAGTACCCGCACTCTTTTACTATGAAGCCACGTTGATGTAACACGTGGCTTGGCATTGTCTTGCTGAAATAAGCAGGGGCGTCCATGGTAACGTTGCTTGGATGGCAACATATGTTGCTCCAAAACCTGTATGTAACTTTCAGCATTAATGGCGCCTTTACAGATGTGTGAGTTACCCATGTCTTGGGCACTAATACACCCCCATACCATCACAGATGCTGCCTTTTCTACTTTGCGCCTATAACAATCCGGATGGTTCGTTTCCTCTTTGGTCCGGAGGACACGACGTCCACAGTTTCCAAAAACAATTTGAAATGTGGACTCGTCAGACCACAGAACACTTTTCCACTTTGTATCAGTCCATCTTAGATGAGCTCAGGCCCAGCGGAGCTGACGGCGTTTCTGGGTGTTGTTGATAAACGGTTTTCGCCTTGCATAGGAGAGTTTTAACTTGCAGTTACAGATGTAGCGACCAACTGTAGTTACTGACAGTGGGTTTCTGAAGTGTTCCTGAGCCTATGTGGTGATATCCTTTACACACTGATGTCGCTTGTTGATGCAGTACAGCCTGAGGGATCGAAGGTGACGGGCTTAGCTGCTTACGTGCAGTGATTTCTCCAGATTCTCTGAACCCTTTGATGATATTACGGAGCGTAGATGGTGAAATCCCTAAATTCCTTGCAATAGCTGGTTGAGAAAGGTTTTTCTTAAACTGTTCAAAAATTTGCTCACGCATTTCTTGACAAAGTGGTGACCCTCGCCCCATCCTTGTTCGTGAATGACTGAACATTTCATGGAATCTACTTTTATACCCAATCATGGCACCCACCTGTTCCCAATTTGCCTGTTCACCTGTGGGATGTTCCAAATAAGTGTTTGATGAGCATTCCTCAACTTTATCAGTATTTATTGCCACCTTTCCCAACTTCTTTGTCACGTGTTGCTGGCATCAAATTCTAAAGTTAATGATTATTTGCAAAAAAAAAAAAGTTTATCAGTTTGAACATCAAATATGTTGTCTTTGTAGTGCATTCAATTGAATATGGGTTGCAAATCATTGTATTCCGTTTATATGTACATCTAACACAATTTCCCAACTCATATGGAAACAGGGTTTGTATATATAAATATATTATATACAAGCCAAATTATCCCGATCCAGATATTACTTTAATTCAAGTAACTAAATAATATTTCAAGGGCTTGAATTTACAACCATTTTAGTCACATATGTGCCGAAAATGTTATCTGTGCAACTTCAAAATATTTGGAAACAAACAATTATTGTATTGTGAGCGAAAGTGGTGGCATTAGCCTCTATGTTGTGACTTAATAACATAGAGGCTAATGCCATGACTTTCATTGTGTTTCAGTGTATCTTGAAGAATCATGCAAGTAATAGTTTCTTGTTGATGCTGTAAACAAAATGTCACTGTGCAAACCCATGTTTGTTGTTGTACTGAACACAGATTGAAAATAAACCCACTGAAATAATAATAATAACAATGATTAATTTCCAAGTCTTTGTTAGCCGTTTGTGAAGTTTTGTGCTCGTGCGCTACGTTCGCTCGCATCCTGTGCATCTTCTGGGGGCTAAGCCCCCCCTGTCCTTAAAAGCTAGTGACGCCCCTGACTTCAATGTTTAATGTTCACCAATATATCTAACCACACTAATGACAATTTAGGTAAATTACTATATTTAGATCATTATTTGTAATGTCTCATGCTTGTTCAGCTTCTTGTTGAATTAAATCAAAACCGAATACAGCCCGCCAGCGTCCAAAATCCAGCTCGAGGGAAGTCTCAAGTTTTTATTTTTTTTATTTGTCCGACCGCTTCTATGTTAGATATCTCTCTTTGTTTATAATGTCATTGTTCTGCTGGATCTACTCTCTATTTTATGCTGCCCTTTTTTTTGGCTGATATACTGTAATACTGTACATCAGGGGTGTCCAAGTCATTTTAGCTCCGGGGCCGCATGGAGGGAAATCTGTGCACACGCGGGCCGGACTATTAAAATCATGGCATTAAAACTAAAAAATAAAGACAACTTCAGATTGTTTTCTTCGTCTTACTTTGGCTAAAAATAGAAAAAACACATTCTGAAAATATGACAATAAAAGTAAAGAAAAATACGGCCCACCAGCATCCAAATCTGGACCGCGGGAAGACTCAAGTTACAAAAAAAATTGTCCTTTCCAATCTCTTTTCTACCGCTTGTTAGTCTCGGGGTCTCCAGAACAAACCAAAAGTAGTGAAACAAAAATGAATATTATCAACAACAGTATCAATATTAGTTACAATTTCAACATAGCAGTGATTAAAAATCCCTCATTGACATTATCATTAGACATTTATAAAAAAAAAATTAAAAAAGAACAATAGTGTCACAGTGGCTTACACTTGCATCGCATCTCATAAGCTTGACAACACACTGTGTCCAATATTTTCACAAAGATAAAATAAGTCATATTTTTGGTTCATTTAATAGTTAAAACAAATTTACATTATAGCAATCAGTTGATTAAACATTGTCCTTTACAATTATAAAAGCTTTTTACAAAAATCTACTACTCTGCTTGCATGTCAGCAGACTGGGGTAGATCCTGCTGAAATCCTATGTATTGAATAAATAGAGAATCCTTTTGAATCTTGGCAAAAATCTTAGCCACACGATTATCAAATGTAATAGGAAAATGAATTCATACTGACCAAACTGGCTTCATGAAAGGTCGACAATCTTCAGACAATACAAGGAAATTGTTTAATGTTATTTACTATGCTAGAAGTCTCCCTTATCCCACAGCAGTATGTACAGTTGATGCGGAGAAGGCATTCGACCGCATAAACTGGTCATTTATGTTTTGCACATTACGTAAATTTGGATTTGGAGATAATTTTATACAATGGATTAAGATGCTTTATACAAGGCCCATGGCATCAGTCAAAACCAATAATCATATTTCAGAACCTTTTTCGTTAAAAATAGGAGTAAAACAGGGATTTCCTGCATCTGGATTATTATTTAATTTGGTTATTGAACCCTTAGCTGCAAAAATAAGAAGTGAAAATAATATTCATGTTATAAAAATTGGCTCTCAGTATAATAAGCTATAAGATGTATTGTGACGACATAATTCTCTACCTGTCACATGTTAACTCCTCTCTACACTATATCAATAATGTCATCACTGAATATGGCTGTTAAGGTATAAAGTCAATTGGGACAAATGTGAAATATTACCACTTAACACTGCAAGAAATCACAAGTTCAGAACTCCAAAATTGGGTTTGCTTTTGAAATTGTATTGCATTATTATGGTATTGTTGTGTATTGTTTTCATTTAAAAAAATAAAAATAAAAAATCGTTTTTGAATCGAGAATCGTGTTGAATTGAAAAAAAAAAAAAAAAAAAAAATCGATTTTGAATCGAATCGTGACCCCAAGAATCGATTCTGAATCGAATCATGGGACACCCAAAGATTCCCAGCCCTAATATATATATATATATATATATATATATATATATATATATATATATATATATATATATATATATATATATATATATATATATATATATATATATATAAAAATATAAATATAAATATATATATATAAATATAAATATACGGTTGTGGTCAAAAGTTTACATACACTTGTAAAGAACATAATGTCATGGCTGTCTTGAGTTTCCAATAATTTCTACAACTTTTTTTTTTTTATGATAGAGTGATTGGGGCCCATTTTGTCACAAAAAAATTCATGAAGTTTGGTTCTTTTATGAATTTATTATAAGTCTATTGAAAATGTGACCAAATTTGTTGGGTCAAAAGTATACATACAGCAATGTTAATATTTGATTACATGTTCCTTGGCAAGTTTCACTGCAATAAGGTGCTTTTGGTAGCCATCCACAAGCTTCTGGCAAGCTTCTGGTTGAATTTTTTCAAAATTGGTGCAGTACAGCTAACTTTGTTGGTTTTCTGACATGGACTTGTTTCTTCAGCATTGTCCACACGTTTAAGTCAGGACTTTGGGAAGGCCATTCTAAAACCTTAATTCTAGCCTGATTTAGCCATTCCTTTACCACTTTTGACGTGTGTTTGGGGTCATTGTCCTGTTGGAACACCCAACTGCGTCCAGAACCCAACCTCCGGGCTGATGATTTTAGGTTGTCCTGAAGAATTTGGAGGTAATCCTTCTTTTTCATTGTCCCATTTACTTTCTGTAAAGCACCAGTTCCATTGGCAGCAAAACAGGCCCAGATCATAATACCACCACCACCATGCTTGACGGTAGGAATGGTTTCCTGGGATTAAAGGCCTCACCTTTTCTCCTCCAAACATATTGCTGGGTATTGTGGCCAAACAGCAAAATTTTTGTTTCATCTGACCACAGAACTTTCTTCTAGAACAGGGGTGGGCAATTAATTTTTACCGGGGGCCGCATGAGCTACCCGAGCACTGCTGGAGGGCCACATCGACAATATTTCAATTAAATTTTGCTCAATATTATTTTTGATATATACCGTAAGATAAATAATAATAATAATAATAATAATAATAATAGTAATACTTCAACATAGTGTGTGTAACAGCATTCCATGACTAATATATATAAATTAACATTAATAATAAATGACAGTAAAATAAGCACACGTATGACTGAGGAGTCATAGTGTAACTTTGTGTGGTGTTTGAGTTGTCCGACTTTTTGTGTGGCCTTAAACGCACCAGTGGTTTAGTGCTATGCGTGTTGGTGACAGATGACAAGTTGGTTTTGGCCTGGTTTGTACGGCAGAAAATGACTAGTTTTTCGAGATAGAATTGTTTTACTCATGTTTTTGGTGTGGTTATGTCCGAATATAAACAGTTTTGTTCAATAAAGTGATCGATATAATTCCTGTCCTCGAAGCATCTCGATAGATGTTACAATAATTGAACGGTGTTCAATTGAACGGTGTTGACGAACACCATTAGGGCCGCTTGTTGTCACTGTCACTCAAAGTTGCATTGCAAAATTCCATAGAATAAATATGTTTATTTTGTTTATAATTCAGATGGGATTTGATTTGGTGCGCGGCATATACTTGCTGCGCGCAGCGGACGCTTGAGCAGTGCGCAATTGCGCAGGCACGCACCTTAGGTGAGGGGACGTTGCTTTGCAGTCCATGTCTTGTTGAAAACACGGCATTCCTCATCAACTTTTCTCTTTTTGGCGTCTCGGGTGTAAACCGTGCATCACTTGTCGCTGCATGTGCACCTTCACTCGCAGGTTACACACGGACACACGCCCATAAATAATACTTTTCAAAATAAAAGCAGCACAGTTGTATTGCGCGCAGGACATAGATGTTTTTTCAACTTTATTTTGTAATTGCAGTTGTTCACATTCACTCACAATCACGCATACGTCCACACGGAAGTAATACAAATAACGATTTTCAAAACAAAAGCAGCACCGTTGTATTGCACACTCGACATAGATACTTTTTAAAATTTATTTTGTAATTTATAATTGGCCTCACGCGGGCCGGACAGGGACGCACAAAGGGCCGGATGCGGCCCACGGGCCGCAGAATGCCCAGGTCTGTTCTAGAAGTTCTTATCTTTGTCCATGTGATGTGATAAATTCGTAAAAGAACCAAACTTCATGAATGTTTTTTGTGTCCAACAAGTATGTGCTCCAATCATTCCATCACAAAAAAATAAGAGTTGTAGAAATTATTGGAAACTCAAGACAGCCATGACATTATGTTCTTTACAAGTGTATGTAGTGTTTCAGTAGTGTGTATAAGAGTTTTTCAGTAGTGTGTGTGTGAGAAAAAGATTTCAGTTGTTTATGTGAGAGCATTTCAGTAGTGTGTATAAGAGTGTTTCAATAGTGTGTATAAGAGTGTTTCGGTAGTGTGTGTGTGAAAAAAGATTTCAGTTGTTTATGTGAGAGCATTTCAGTAGTGTGTATAAAAGTGTTTCAGTAGTGTGTATAGGAGTGCTTCAGTAGTGTGTGTGAGAAAAAGATTTCAGTTGTTTGTGAGAGCATTTCAGTAGTGTGTATAAGAGTGTTTCAGTAGTGTGTATGAGTGTTTCAGTAGTGTGTATAAGAGTGTTTCAGTTGTGTGTGTGTGAGAAAAAGATTTCAGTTGTTTTTGAGAGCATTTCAGTAGTGTGAATAAGAGTGTTTCAGTAGTGTGTATAGGAGTGTTTCAGTAGTGTGTGTGAGAGAAAAATATTTCAGTTGTTTATGTGAGAGCATTTCAGTAGTGTGTATAAGAGTGTTTCAGTAGTGTGTGTGTGAGAAAAAGATTTCAGTTGTTTATGTGACAGTGTTTCAGTAGTGTGTATAAGAGTGTTTCAGTAGTGTGTATAAGAGTGCTTCAGTAGTGTGTGTGTGAGAAAAAGATTTCAGTTGTTTATGTGACAGTGTTTCAGTAGTGTTGTGTTCATTCAAGTTAATCTTAAATACTGTTCTTATACTTGAATGCCTATTGGTAATGTGTTCTACTGTCTTACTCAGGCTATTTACGTTGTGCCTTTTGATACCTTGAAGCCACCGTAGTTGGGCTGGGCCTTTTGAGGAAGTGACGGAAATAAAGGAGAGTGCTGTTGTGAAGTTGAGCGAGGCTGTTGTGTCTGTTATTTGAACATAACATTTTGGCGAACGAGGATGGCTGACACACCTATATTCTCCCTGCCACCTCCGGACCCGTTTCTACCCCTCCCGGGCGATCCTGTCATTCCCTGGAATCAGTGGAAATCGTCTTTTGAGACGTATCTTTTGGCCACAGGTTTGGACAATGCCACTAGCGCGAGGAAGCGCGCCATTCTCCTACACCTGCTTGGAGCGGAGGGGAACAGAATTTTCAATTCTCTCAGCGGTACGCTGGACACTTATGATGCAGTCATAACAGCTTTGAGCGGACATTTTGTAAAATCACAGAATATCCTACTCCGCCGGTTGGAGTTCAGACGAAGATGTCAGCGCCCGGGTGAGTCTGCCAGGCAGTATGTAGCAGATTTAAGAGCCCTATCACAGAACTGTAATTTCGGCAACCTCACTGATGAACTCATTCGAGACCAGCTCATTGAGAAAACGTCTAATCCCAGAGTGCAGGAGGAGTTGTTACTCAAGGATGCAACTTTGACACTTGATGACGCACTAATAATCGCAATACAAGTGGAATCGGCTACTGAATGTGCGGCCAAAATTGCGGAAAATAAGCCTCATAGGCCTACCCCTGTTATTGAACAGTCAGTGCAACAGCTATCAACCTCAGACCCTGATGCTGCTATACAGGTAGCGCGTCCCCAGCCAAAACGTCAACAGAGACGGTGTGGGAATTGTGGCTCCAACCGCCATGCAACAAGGGCCCAGGACTGCCCTGCTAGGGGCCAAACTTGTCGCCGTTGTCAGAAGCCTAACCACTTTGCCAGGTGGTGCCGGTCCGCTCCGGCCGATTACCCTGATGCACAGTCACATGACCCGGCGGTGCCTGTGCGCACTGTAGGCCCCCACTCAGCGACTTTCTCGAGGTGCCCTGTTTACCTGGATGACTGCTGTGTCCCTCTCCTCCTCGACACTGGGGCCAAAGTGTCACTACTGAATGTCGACACCTGCAACCTGCTCTTCCCGAACAGACAGCTACAGCCCCCGTCCACTGCCCTCTGTGGCTACGGCCGCAGCAAAATCGATGTCGTCGGCCTTCTCTACCTCCCGGTTCGCTACACCTCTACAGCTGTGGACCGTTTCCCGTTCCACATCACGCGCCGCGGCGAGAACATCATGGGCCTCGACCTCTTCACTAGCCTGGGTTTTACCCTGCAGGACAACAGCGGTATGCGGATTCTACACGTAGCGTCTCCGAGGCAACACGACCAGCCGGAGCTGTTTAACGGCCTGGGCTGCCTCAGCTCATTTACACACAAGCCACTCCTGGACCACAGCGTGCCTCCCGTGGTCCAGCCCCTTCGCCGTGTTCCCCTGGCTTTGCGGGACGGCGTTACGCAGGAGTTTCAACGCCTCCAGGCTGGTGGAATCATAGAGCCCATCGACGCTTCCCCATGGGTGTCCAACATTGTCATCGCCAAGAAGAAGTCGGGCGGACTGAGAGTCTGCGTCGACCTCCGCCAAGTGAACAAGGCAGTGGTGCCTGACAAATATCCTCTTCCTACGACGGAGGAACTCACTACACACTTCCACGGCTCCCGAGTTTTCAGTAAATTGGACTTGCGCCAGGGCTATTTACAAGTCCCTTTACATAAGGAGAGTAGGGACTTGACAGCGTTTATCACCCACACTGGCCTGTACCGCTACACGAGGATGCCTTTTGGGCTCAATTCAGCGCCGAGTTGTTTCCAGAAAATCATGTCCACAATCCTCGCTAGCTGCACTGGGACTGTGGCGTATCTGGATGATATTGTGGTGCATGGGCCAGATGCTGCCACACACGATGCCCGCCTGGAACAGGTTTTCACCGCACTCAAGCGCCACCATGCCACGCTGAACACAGAGAAGTGTGTTTTCGCTGCACCCGCCATAGACTTTGTTGGGTTCCGTGTCTCCGCCGACGGCATCTCGCCTCTCCAGTCGAACGTGGATGCCATCATCGACGTCCCCACTCCTGCGACGGCCTCCCAGGTGGCATCATTTTTGGGGATGACAGCCTACTACATGCGGTTCCTGCCTCAGTACTCCTCCATTACGGCCCCGCTCAGGATGCTGCTCAGGCAGGAGACACCATGGTCTTGGACTCCCAAGTGCCAGGTTGGTTTCGACGAGTTGAAGCGGCTCCTCACCACGTCTCCGATCCTGGCGCACTTCCAACTGGACAGCCCCACATTCGTGACCTGTGATGCTTCCGCAGTGGCTCTAGGTGCCGTTCTGTCACAGATCCATGATGGCGTAGAGAGACCGGTAGCGTTTGCCTCTCGGGCGCTCAGCCCCACTGAGCAGAAATATTCAGTGGGCGAACGGGAGGCACTCGCCTGTATATGGGCATGTGAGCGTTGGCATCTCTACTTATACGGAAGGTCCTTTACTTTACGGACGGACCACCAGGCCCTGACGACCCTGATGTCTACCTCTGGTGTGGGGCACAGGCCCCTCCGTCTTCACAGATGGTCAGACCGTCTGCAGCAGTATGACTTTCAGCTACAATTCACCCCTGGCAGGAATAACGTGGTGGCAGACTACCTGTCCCGTCCTGCCACCACCCAGGGCCCCGCTGTCTCCCCGGAGGACGAAGAAGACGTGGTCCACCTGGTCCACTCACCATTGAAGGACACTGTCTCCCTTCGTGATTTGGAGACGGCCTCAGCAGCCGAGCCTGTCTTCACCATGCTGCGTGACTACATCAGACACGGTTGGCCTTCCCGTGTCCCACCTGAGCTAGAGCCGTATTCCCGTGTGAAGAACGAACTGTCATGCTGGGGTGAGGCCTGCATCGCCCGGGGACACTGCGCTGTTATCCCAGTAGCCCTCAGAGGGTGTGTCTTACAGATGGCACACCAGGGTCACCTTGGCATAGTCAAAGCCAAGCAAAGGTGCCGTGACACAGTGTGGTGGCCCGCCATCGATCGAGACCTGGAGGGACTCATCCGCTCCTGTGCAGCGTGCCTCACCAGTGGGAAGACTGGGCCACCCGCTTCGCCTCCACTCCAGCCCCTGGACTGGCCAACTAAACCGTGGGACCATCTCCAGCTTGATATCTGTGGTGAGCTGCATAATGTGCCACACCACCAGAGGTTTCTTGTGGTGGTCTACGACCTGCATTCCAAGTGGCCTGAGGTGGCTCCCATGGGAACGGTCACCTCTGCTGCCGTCGTCGCCTTCCTGGACCGCCTGTTTTCCCGTTGGGGTTTACCCCGAGCCATCACCACGGACAACGGCCCTCAGTTCCTGTCCTCGGAGTTCACCGCCTACCTTGCCAGCAAGGGTGTTACTCACATCAGAACCTCCGTCTACCACCCCCAGGCAAACGGGGGGGGTGGAAAGGTACAACCAATCACTGAAGAATGGACTGCGTGCTCACATGTCCGAGGGATACTCGCTGGAGGCTGCACTGAATCAGACCCTCCTCCACTACAGGGCGACTGTCCACTCTACAACAGGGGTCTCTCCTGCCAGCCTCATGGTGGGTCGAGAGTTTGTGCTTCCCCTGTCGAGACTCCGCCCACCGATGGCCGCGAGCCCGCGACCATGCTCAGCAGCAGTCAAGTCTCGCGTCAAGGGACAACAAACTTCCATGAAGCAAAGGTTCGATCAGAAGCACAGGGCTAAATGGCCAGCTGTCAGAGTGTCGGACTGGGTCAGAGCGCGCCGGCCCCACCGCGCCAACAAACTGTCAACATTCTGGTCTGCTCCATACCAGGTCAGCCGCCAGCTGGGCCCAGCTTCATTTCAGTTAACCGATGGATCCCGTTGGCACGCTAGCTGCCTGCGCAAGGTACCTGCCCCTCCTCACCAGCCTCACGTCACAGGGGTGGCACCGAACATTCCCGCATTGGGGCCACGCCCTCCGGTGCCCGATCCAGTGGCAGCACCCCTCGCCCAGGCTGTGCCGGTCGCGCAGTGCCCTGCTCCAGCACCGGCCCCACTGCCGGTCCCCCTTGCTCCTGAGCCTCGGCCTGTTAGGGCCCGTGCACGCCCTGAGCGTTTTCAGGACTTTGTGGCCACCTTCCATACTTGAAGTTTTAAGAGAGGAGGGGAAATGTTGTGTTCATTCAAGTTAATCTTAAATACTGTTCTTATACTTGAATGCCTATTGGTAATGTGTTCTACTGTCTTACTCAGGCTATTTACGTTGTGCCTTTTGATACCTTGAAGCCACCGTAGTTGGGCTGGGCCTTTTGAGGAAGTGACGGAAATAAAGGAGAGTGCTGTTGTGAAGTTGAGCGAGGCTGTTGTGTCTGTTATTTGAACATAACAAGTAGTGTGTATAAGAGTGTTTCGGTAGTGTGTGTGTGAAAAAAGATTTCAGTTGTTTATGTGAGAGCATTTCAGTAGTGTGTATAAGAGTTTCAGTAGTGTGTATAAGAGTGTTTCAGTAGTGTGTATAAGAGTGCTTCAGTAGTGTGTGTGTGAGAAAAAGATTTCAGTTGTTTATGTGAGAGCATTTCAGTAGTGTGTATAAGAGTGTTTCAGTAGTGTGTATAAGAGTGTTTCAGTAGTGTGTATAAGAGTGCTTCAGTAGTGTGTGTGTGAGAAAAAGATTTCAGTTGTTTATGTGACAGTGTTTCAGTAGTGTGTATAAGAGTGTTTCAGTAGTGTGTATAAGAGTGTTTCAGTAGTGTGTGTGTGATAAAAAGATTTCAGTTGTTTATGTGAGAGCATTTCAGTAGTGTGAATAAGAGTGTTTCAGTAGTGTGTATACAAGTGTTTCAGTAGTGTGTATAAGTGTGTCAGTAGTGTGTGTGCGAGAAAAATATTTCAGTTGTTTATGTGAGAGCATTTCAGTAGTGTATGTAAGAGGTAATTCTGAATAATGTCCCTAACGATCCCTCATATCAACACCTACACACATACACAACAGACAAACAAATGCCAGGAAAAAGGCAAGTCCACAAGCAGCACCACCCAGACCAGATGGAATCTCCCCGGCCGAACCCTGTAGGGTGGAATTTGACTTCATTGTTTAATCTTCATCAAGATAATTAACAGCGCTCATTCATATGTGACATGTTAACAACTATTTTTAGCCCATTAGTTTGTCTTATCCCGTTTGATTTGCTTCTTGGTAATTCAACTTCAAACAGTTCATTGACAGCACACCCTCGAGACATTTTCCAGGTGTGTTGAATGACGTAGCGGGCTTCATTAAATGTCGTGAGGGCCACAATAAATGATGGTAAAATGGTAAATGTCTGTATTTATATAGTGCTTTACTACACCTGGAATGATACCCATAGCGCTTTACATTGTAGTCAAGTCAAGTCAAGTCAACTTTATTTATATAGCACATTTTCAACAACTTTTTAGATTGCACCAAAGTGCTTTACAGGTTAAAAAAAGCATGG
Source organism: Entelurus aequoreus (assembly GCF_033978785.1). NCBI lineage: Eukaryota > Metazoa > Chordata > Actinopteri > Syngnathiformes > Syngnathidae > Entelurus > Entelurus aequoreus. Next base: position 69,969,295 of record NC_084736.1, on the reverse strand, counting down.
AGCAAACAAAAAACAAAAAAAAAAAAAACCAACAACAAAAAAAAAAAAAAAACAACTAAGCAAAACAAAAAAAACAAACAAAGAACATAAACAATGAGTGTGCTAAACAAGATAATGCAAATGCAATACGGTAAAAGGGGTCGAATAAAAAGTTTAAAAAAATTTGCAGAATAAAAAAAAAATAATAATAATAATAAAAGTGCCACAAATTGAAAAATACAACTAAAGCGAAGGGGTGGGAGGGGGGGGGACTAGAAATGGTGGCCTAGTGGGCGGACTCAGCTCGGGTCAAAGGCCAGCGAGAAGAGGTAGGTCTTAAGGAGGGTTTTGAAGACCCCCAGGCTCCGGGCTGACCTAATGTGGAGGGGAAGGCTGTTCCAGAGCTTAGGGGCGGCAACGGAAAAGGCTCTGTCCCCTCTGGTCTTTAGCCTGGATCTGGGGACCGCCAAAAGCATTTGGTCAGCTGACCTCAAGGCTCTAGACGAGGTATGGTGATGCAGCAGCTCGGTCAAGTATTGTGGGGCCAGACCATTTAGGGATTTAAAAACAATTAAAAGTAATTTAAAATCAATGCGGTGACGGACAGGGAGCCAGTGGAGTGAGGCCAGCACTGGGGTGATGTGCTCGCGTTTTTTGGTACTGGTGAGGAGACGGGCAGCCGCGTTTTGCACAAGCTGCAAACGGCGGAGTGATGCCTGATCAATGCCAGTGTACAGTGAGTTATTGTTGTCTAGCCGGTGTGTGATGAAGGCGTGGATAGCAGTCTCCAGGTCGCTCTGGGAGAGATAGGCCTTGGTCTTTGCTAGGGTTCTGAGATGGTAAAAGCTGGTACTAACCACTGAGCTGACCTGTTTGGTGAATTTGAAGGCACTATCAAAGATCACACCGAGATTTCTCACGGAGGACCGGATGTTTACACCCAGAGGACCAAGAGCACTGACAGACGAGACTGGAGATGTATCGCCGAAGATGATTATCTCGGTCTTGCTCTCATTAAGGTTGAGGAAGTTAGCACTCATCCATGCTTTAATGTCAGTCAGACAGTCAAGCAATGGTTGAAGTGCGACCTGTCCTGTGGCCTTAAGAGGTAAATAGATCTGAACATCATCGGCATAACAGTGGAATGGGACATTGTGCTTGACCAGGATTTCACCTAAAGGTAGAATGTACAGTAGGAAGAGTATGGGACCCAGGATTGACCCCTGAGGAACACCACAGGTAAGGGGGGCCACCGAGGAGAGAAAGTCTCCTAGCTGCACAGAGAAACTCCGGTCAGTTAGGTAGGACTGAAACCAGCTTAGGGCTACACCTGAGATGCCCACGTACTGCTTCAGTCGTGACAGTAGAATCCTGTGATCCACTGTGTCAAAGGCAGCTGTGAGGTCCAGAAGCATCAGGATCACAGGACTACCAGAGTCAGCGGCCAGAAGCAGATCGTTTTGCACCCTCAGGAGTGCCGTTTCAGTGCTGTGAGATGTTTTGAAACCAGATTGGAATTTCTCGTGGATGTTATTTGCAGCTAGAAAAGATTGTAACTGGACATACACTACTCTCTCAAGGATTTTGGACAGAAAGGGTAACTGAGAGATAGGCCTAAAGTTAGAAAGAACAGACGTGTCAAGATTTTTCTTTTTAATTAAAGGCTGCACCACAGCATGCTTAAAAGCAGCCGGGACATATCCGGAGGAGAGGCAGGTGTTAATCAACCATAAAATAGTAGGGCCAACTGAATCAAGGACTTCTTTGAGAAGGCGAGAGGGAAGGCTATCTGATGGGCAATATGTGGGCCGCAGGTGTTTGACTGCGTCCGAGAGGGAGGAGAGGGAAATAGGCTCAAACTGCTCGAAAACAGCAAGCTGGGGAAGCGGGGGAGGGGGAGGGAGAGGAGGAGCGGAGGTGTCAGATGGTCTGAGTGCAGAGATTTTGTCAATGAAGAAGTTTAAGAAACTTTCACAGAGGACAGGTGAGGGGACAACAGGTGACACATCACGGGGGTTGATGAGAGAATTTAAAACTTTAAAAAGAACTTGGGGTTTATGACTGTTACTGGAGATCACACGTACGTCACATTCACCCATTCACACACTCATTCACGCACAGAGCTGCCATGCAGGGCGCAAACCACGACCCATCAGGAGCAAGGGTGAAGTGTCTTGTCCAAAGACACAACGGCCGTGACTTGGATGACGGAGGCTGGAATCTAACGGGGAACCCTAAGGTTGGTGGAACGGCCGCTCTACCATCTGCACCACGCAAATTTAGTTTTTTTTGAAACATTTAATTTTTTTACCTATTTCGTGACATTTATGTATGTGTTGTAAGTAAATTGAACTTTGAACTATAGCGTGTTACCTGATTTAATAAAGGAGACAGAAAGAAAGAAAGAAACTCAGAGTTTTGTTGTACAGCTTCGGGTTGCGAGACGACTGCTTTGAGCTAGCGTTTTAGCTAGTTCGCCCCTGGCTTGCGACCCCTTTAGTTTGAGGATTTTTGTCAGCGAAGGTGGCTTTGTTCCGTGGCAAGTCTTTAATTGTGATGAGACTAAAAAAGATGGCAAATCGGACCTATTATTACAGTGAAGGAGAAGGCACTACCAGGACACAAGCCGATGAAGGATCGCCTCAAATTGCTAGTTTGTACTAACGCTAGCGGCGACTATGTGAAGCCACTGCTCGTTTATCACGCGGAAACTCCCATCGTGTTCAACAATGCCACATATATTCACAGACACAAGTAAAATGATTTACATATTAATACAGTACAGGCCAAAAGTTTGGACACACCTTCTCATTCAATGCGTTTTCTTTATTTTCATCACTATTTAGATTGTAAATTATCATTGAAGGCATCAAAACTATGAATGAACACATGTGGAGTTATGTACTTAACAAAAAAGGTGAAATAACTGAAAACCTGGGATAAATGGAGAATCATGTGCCTCTCAGTCCTTTCCATCGAGGACGTGGAAGACATCTACCTATTTGGAACCGTGATCGTGGGGCACCTGCTGATTGGGCTGGGCATTGCACTGGTGTATCGTCAAATTCGTAAGACAATGGCAGCCACTCAAGAGGCTGTTCGTCGCAATGGAAGGATTGGGCCGGGCTGTGGGATCACAGTCTGGGGCGATTTCTGAACTGAATCGCAAGATGGATCACATCATGGAAAAGCTGGTTGAAAGGGAAAAATTGGATATGAACAGACAAGCCATTGTAATGTCTGTTCCCGGAAAAACAAAATCCTAACCTACGATTTTACTCCCTTGAATGGCCTTGATGCAACAACAGGAGCAGGCTATTCTGAAAACATCCCCCCGAGGACTCCTCAATGATGGACGCTTTTGACCTCCCTCCCTCCTCAACGACACCTGGAGTCGAACTTTTTGCTTGCATGCAGAACGGCCCCAGGCCTATGGACACTACATCAACACACCCAAGACAATGGGCATATACCCCCACCCCACGCCTTTACCACCGCTTGATTCCTCTTCGGGGTGATGGACGACTGGCAGCGCTTTATAGCAGCAGTCGACCTCCAGGGCCCTAACTCTCCCCCCCTCTGTTGCGAGTTGTGGTGATTATATGTAACATGTTTATGTATGCATGGTATGGAGGTTTTTCCCCCACTCCAGACTAGGCCCCCTTAGGAGCCCAGTCTAGATTGTATTTTTTTACTCATCTTCTTCCCCAGCGTTTTACCTTTTTCCCATCTTTTACGGGGCGCCTTGTGGCAACCCATCAGCGTTCCTGTTCCGTAACCCTGCACACTGTTTGTTTGTCTAATCTTGAACGGGTTTGTGCAGAAAACAAAGTTTTGTTGTACTTGTGCAATGACAATAAAGTCCTATCCTATCCTAAAACATGTTCTATATTCTAGATTGTTCAAAATAGCCATCCTTTGCTCTGATTACCGCTTTGCACACTCTTGGCATTCTCTTGATGAGCTTCAAGAGGTAGTCACCTGGGTTTCACTTCACAGGTGTCATAGTTTTGATGCCTTCACTGACAATCTACAATGTAAATAGTCATGAAAATAAAGAAAACGCATTGAATGAGAAGGTTATGTCCCAACTTTTGGCCTGTACTGTATATATATATATATATATATATATATATATATATATATATATATATATATATATATATATATATATATATATATATAAAATAGTTACTTCTAAGTGTGCAGTTTTGTATTTTATTTTTACAAAATAGGGATTTTTGTCGAGTCTAGAACCAATTATTGTCAAGATCCGTGCCCCGGATCATGTTTTGTTTTGTTATGTTCTGTTAGTTTTGGACTCCCTTAGTTCCTGTTTTGTGCACCTCTGGGTTTGTTTTGATTTCCATGGGTACTAATTGGGTTCACCTGCGTCTGGTTAGTGGTCGGCACGCTCACCTGCTGTCGAGCACGAATCAGAGAACTATTTATTCACCTTTTCTCGCCATGTTCAGTCTGGCTTCGTTGTTTGCTGAATGCAACAGTTACGTTGGTATTCTTGTTTTCTAGCTCACGATTCCTGTTCTAAGTTTTTACCTTAGCTTCCTGTGTGATCGGCACGCATCCTTTTTGTTTTGGTCTGTTTGTATCTGCGGTGTATGATTTATGAGCAATAAATCAATAAATCAATCAATCAAAGTTTATTTATATAGCCCTAAATCACAGTTGTCTCAAAGGGCTGTACAAGCCACAACGACATCCTCGGTACAGAGCCCACATACGGCCAAGGAAAACTCACCCCAGTGGGACGTCAATGTGAATGACTATGAGAAACCTTGGAGAGGACCGCATATGTGGGTAACCCCCCCCCTCTAGGGGAGACCGAAAGCAATGGATGTCGAGTGGGTCTGACATAATATTGTGAAAGTCCAACACATCAGCGAAAGTCCAGTCCATAGTGGGGCCAACAGGAACCATCCCGAGCGGAGACGGGTCAGCAGCGTAGAGATGTCCCCATCCGATGCACAGGCTAGCGGACCACCCAGGGTTGGGAGCAGAGTAGAAAAGAAAAGAAAAGAAATGGCAGATCAACTGGTCTAAAAAGGGAGTCTATTTAAAGGCTAGAGTATACAAATGAGTACTAAGATGAGACTTAAATGCTTCTACTGAGGTAGCATCTCTAACTTTTACCGTGAGGGCATTCCGTAGTATTGGAGCCCGAATAGAAAACGCTCTACAGCCCGCAGACTTTTTTTGGGCTCTGGGAATCACTAATAAGCCGGAGTTCTTTGAACGCAGATTTCTTGCCGGGACATATGGTACAATACAATCGGCAAGATAGGCAGGAGCTTGACCGTGTAGTATTTTATACGTAAGTAGTAAAACCTTAAAGTCGCATCTTAGGTGCACAGGAAGCCAGTGCAAGTGAGCCAGTATAGGCGTAATATGATCAAACTTTCTTGTTTTTGTCAAAAGTCTAGCAGCCGCATTTTGTACCATCTGTAATCTTTTAATCCAACTTTTTTTATTGGCATTTTCAAATACAGAAAAAAGTGCAAGTCGAAACAGTACAATTTTAAAGTCAGAAAATTCTTCACACCCTTTCCCTTAAAACCCAAATCCCCACCCACCCTCCCACCCCACTCAGGTCACACCAACAAGGGACATATGGCACAATCATATAACAAGTAAGACGACAAAGACAGACATCCTCACATACACACACACATACGAGGCCAGAGACAGACAAACAGGCTGAAAGGAGAGAAAGGGAGAAAATAAAATAAAAATAAAATAAAATACAATTAAATTAAAATAATAATAATAAATAAAAAGGGAGATTATTCCTCATCTGCGTCTGGGGATAAATCAAGAGAGTTGACAAACAGCAAGAAAGGACTCCATGAGCTTTCAAACGCTTGAGCCGAGCCTTTTAGCGAAAACCTAAGTTTTTCTAGTTTTAGATTGTAGAGAACCTCTCTAATCCATCGGCCGTGTGATGGGGGACGAGCCAGCTTCCAATTAAACAAAATCAATCGCCTGGCCAGCAAGGTCGTAAAAGCAACAGCGCGTTTTAATGATACCGGGCACATGTTATCGGGGCATACGCCAAAAATGGCTGATAATGGGTTGGGGGGAAAGTCTTGACCGTATGCTTTCCCGATCGTGTCAAAAATATCCTCCCAAAAGGAACATAATTTAGAGCAGGACCAGAACATATGGACATGATCGGCCGGAGATTGTTTGCATCTATTGCAGGTATTGCTAACAGTGGGGTAGATTTTGGATAGTTTTGAGTTAGTGTAATGAATTTTATGGATTACTTTGCATTGGATGAGATTATGGCGGGCACATATTGAGGAGGAGTGAACCAGTTTCAGGGCAGAGTCCCAGTGTTGGTCGGATATGTTGGTATTAAGATCGCTCTCCCACGAGGCTCTTATCACTGATAGAGAGTTTGGAGCAACTGAACTTAAAGAGGTATATAACACAGAGATACATTTTTTATGATTAGGGCTCAACGATAACAATGTATCTATAAGAGTTTCCGGAGGACGATTCGGAAAGTGTGGGAACTGTTTCTTTACGAAATCCCTCGCCTGAAAAAAACGAAAAAGGTGGGAGTTCGGCAAATCGTATTTGGAAGAGAGTTCAGTGAAGGATGAGAACACTCCGTCTGCATAGAGGTCTTTCACAGTGGTGATGCCATGATCGTGCCAAGTCATGAATGCGGGGTCAGTACGGGAAGGTTTAAATAATTGGTTTTTAAGTAGCGGGGTCAATATAGATGGGCCCTGAAACCCCAAGTGTTTACGTAGCTGGTTCCATATTTTAATGGAGATCGATACAATGGTGTTTGCGCCTTCAATTTTAAATGGGAAAGGGAGTGATGAGCATAAGCAAGAATGTAATGAGGAGTGTGGGATCGCCGTTTCAAGGGATACCCAGGCCGGGAGGGTCTGAGAGCCTCCATCCATCCAGTATAGGAGTTTCTGTACGTTAGCCGCCCAATAGTATTGTCTAAAATTGGGGAGTGCAAGCCCTCCCTCAGATTTGTGGGATTGTAGGACCGACTTGCGGATTCGGGCCGATCCGGCCCCCCATAAAAATTTGGATATTGATTTGTCTAATTTATCGAAAAATGATTTAGTAATAAATATGGGGATATGTTGAAAAAGGTAGAGGAATTTAGGCAGAGTGATCATCTTGATCAGATTGATCCGGCCGGCGAGAGAAAGTGGTAAAACAGACCAGCGGGCAAAGTTCTTCTCCATCTTTTCAATTAGAGGTAAAAAATTTGCCCGGAGCATATCAGACATAGCCGGAGTAATAAGGATTCCCAAGTAATGAATCCCGTCATGTGCCCATTTGAATGCTGCTAAAGATCGTGGTAACTGTTTAGCTAAGGAATTAATCGGAAACAGCTCACTTTTTTGGTAGTTAAGTTTGTAGCCCGAGTGTGTGCCAAACCGCTCCAGAATGTCAAATATTACCGGGAGCGAGCTAGCAGGGTCCGAGATGTACAAGAGCAGGTCATCCGCATAAAGCGAGACTTTGTGTAGCGTGTCCGACCGGGTGATACCTTTAAAGCCTGCCTCCGCGCGCAGCCAAAGAGCAAGGGGTTCTATCGCAATAGCAAACAGTAATGGAGACAACGGGCAACCTTGTCTAGTGCCTCTTTTAAGAAAAATTGGGGCGGATAGTGTATTATTTGTACGTACCGAAGCTACCGGGGACGAGTACAAAAGTTTAACCCAGAGAATGAAATCCTCATTAAAACCAAACCGACCCATCGCTTCAAATAGATACTCCCATTCAACCCTGTCAAAGGCTTTCTCCGCATCGAGGGATACTACCACCTCCGGGGTCGAGGGGTTTGGCGAATGGATAATGTTTAGGAGGCGCCGAGTGTTGTGTGAGGATTGCCGGCCTAGCATAAAACCTGTTTGATCCAACGAGATGATAGAAGGCATCACCCTTTGGAGCCGGAGAGCGAGAACCTTGGATAGAATTTTTAGATCTACATTTAAGAGCGAAATTGGTCTATAGCTGCTGCAAAGCAGGGGGTCTTTTTCTTTTTTTAGGATGAGAGAAATGGTGGCCCTCGATAAGGTTTCTGGGAGGCGATGTTGCAGAAAAGCTTCATTATACATGTCTCTTAGAGCCGGAGCAAGAACACTGGAGAAAGTTTTGTAATATTCTGCACTAAAGCCATCCGGGCCGGGTGATTTATTGCTCTGTAATGATTTGATGGCTTCCGTAATCTCAATGACACTAATGGGCTGGCCCAGGCCCCTCGCAGCCCCACATTCTATCTGGGGGAATGTTGTATCGCTAAACAGTTCATCTGAGGAAGGGGGGCAGTCTGAGGTATATAATGTTGTATAAAATGCAGCAAATGTTTCATTAATCTTAGCTGGATCAGTATGTAGTTCTCCTGTGTTAGAGCGAATAGACGTGATTAGTCTCGAAGATGCTTCCTCCCTGACCCGGTGGGCTAAGAGCCTGCCAGCTTTTTCCCCAGATTCAAAAAATCGTTGTCTGGATTTGAGCAGTTGTAATTTCGCTCTATTGACAGACATAAGGTCAAAGTCAGTTTGTAGGCGAAGGCGTTCTTTATATAGTGTCGGGTCTGGGTTTGAAGCGTACTTATCGTCAAGATCCTTAATCTTGCGGAGCAGCTCAGTGATTTGAATGGTCTCTGTCTTATTTAGGTTTGAAACAAAAGATATAAGTTGACCTCTAATATAGGCTTTAGATGCCTCCCACAGTATACCTCTTCTGATTTCTGGCGAGTCGTTCAGTTCGAAAAAACACTTAATTTGATCTTGTAGGAAATTCTTATAGCGGTCTTCTGCTAATAAGGCTGAGTTGAATCGCCATTGTTTAAGGGGTCTAGGTTGAGTGTCCATATTGATATCTACTGAGGTGGGGGCATGATCCGAGATTACAATACTATGGTAATTACATGTTTTGGTTTTGGAAAGTAGTCTATTGTCGAGAAGAAAGAAGTCTATCCGAGTGTAAGTGTGATGTACATGGGAGAAATAGGAAAATTGTTTAATTGTAGGGGAGGCATGTCTCCATGGGTCTGTAAGACCTAACTGTTTAGCGAAAGTATCAAGTGTTTTAGCTGAATTAGATAAGGGAGCCAGTTTGTTAGATGATCGATCCAGTACAGGATCCTGTACCAGGTTAAAGTCCCCGCCCATAATGATAAAATGGTTTCCAATGTTCGGAAATGATGTAAACAGTTTAGTCACATAAGAACTGTCATCCCAGTTGGGTCCATAAACGCTAGCGAGTATGACTGGGGTGCCTTGCAGCTTTCCGGACACAATAATATAACGACCAGCCGGGTCTGCTACAATTTGATTGAGTTCGAACGAAATATTTTTACGAATAAGGATAGCTGTGCCCCTGGCCCTTTCGTTGAATTTTGAATGGAAAATATGGCTGATCCAGCCTCTTTTAAGTCGTGAAATCTCTCTGTTGCGAAGGTGGGTCTCCTGAATGAAAAATATATCTCCTTTGAGGTTTTGCAAATGGGTCAAGACCCTCCCTATTTTAGTGGCGCTCCCCACTCCCCTCACATTCCATGAAACAAATCTAAGTGTATTACTGGCGCTTGTCATACCTCACCATGTCCAACTAGGAGAGCAGAACGGGCTGATGTATACACGCGGGTCAGGAGGGGGGCTGATGCATGATAACTGGAAACTGCAGAGAGTACTGGTAAGAGGGGGGGATGAAACAGAAGCGTGAGAGGAAGGAATGAGGAGATAAACAAACCCATAAAAACACATACATATAGAAAACACAACAGACTCACACACATACTCGCAGACACAACAACATACAACAATGCCAGGTGGGTTAAACCTGGGAACCACCTACAGGGCCATTGTCCCAGGACCTGAGAACCCCATTGTCGAAACTGAACCTTAAGTGTCCTTTTCACAGCAGTGCGCTGTCCTCGCGCCTGCGTGGACGTATCCATATCGGCTTCCGGTTTTTTCCACCTCCCGAGACCAATAGATTGGCTCCAACTGAGTCAGAACATTTTAAAGTGCATCAAAACTGCAATATATTTCCTCAAGAAACATAGTACCCAGTACTAAGATAACTTCAGAAAGCGAGAAAAATAACTTATAAAAGTGTAAACAACTCAAAAAACATATAGCAACCTAAAGTACAAGTGGTGCCATGTACATATACATATATACACACACCTATATACATATGTATACATACATACACACACACCCATGCATGAACGTGTATACCATCATGGGTGTGTGGGTAAGGAATAACAGTAACCAACCAAGAGATAAGTAGGTCAGCGGTTAGGTCAAATACCAACAGAAAAAGTTAACCACAGTGTAGAAATATATATCTATTAGAACATGTTAAATAAATGTAAAGGGGAGACCAAATAATTTGCGTGTCGATGTAGCAAAATAAAACATAATTACCAATATTGCGGGTTGTTTAAACAATGCTGATAAATGTATATTAACCAGGTTAGCTCTAGAATGTCAGTATAATATATTAGCTGAAAGGTTAAACAAAGAGTGAATGAAAGTGGATCCAATGAGTGACCACCCAGATGTAATATTCACGGTCAGGCCTGGAGTTGGCGATATGTTAGGATGGTTAACCGTGATAAAGCAGGCAATGATTGTTAAGGTTGGTGCCGGCAGTGTGGGCTCCAGACATGGCTGCAGTTAGCCAAGCTAGCGCCGTCCTGCCATGCACTGTGGGATAGTCACATCGTATCAAACAAAGTTTCAATAAAGTCATACCAACTGAGATTACTCTTTTGAATGTTCTTGGCTGCGTTGATTGTGGGATTTGACGAAATCTTGGGCGTCTTTGAGAGATGCGAGTCGTCGTCTCTTTCCACCTTCGGTTGAAACCATTAGCTTGGCCGGATAGTGGAGTGCTGGTTTGAGGCCCAGATTGTAGAGATCCCTCATGACGTCCCGGTACACGGCCCGCTGTTCCAGTATTTCAGGGCAGTAGTCTTCAAAGATGTGTATCGGTGAGTCCTTGTACTTTAGTTTGCCCCTGCGTTTCCGAGCTTCCCGCACCACCAGCTCCCTCGTCTGGAATCGGTGGAAGCATATCACGATAGCACGCGGTCTCTCACCGGGGCCTGGCTTTGCTGTTAGCGAGCGGTGGGCACGGTCCAGCTCCGGGGTCGACGACAGCGTGTGTTCACCCAAGACTTCGACCAGCAGTTGAGAGAAGAACGTTGTTGGGTTTGGACCTTCGATGTTTTCGGGTACGCCGACAATTCTTGTGTTGTTCCGACGACTTCTGCTCTCCAAGTCTATTAGCTTAGCTTTTAGCCTCGCGTTCTCCTCGGTTACGAATGTTAGCTTGGTGTTCATAGCCAGCATATCCTGGCTGGTTGTGTCGGCAAACAGTTCTAGTGAGGAGAGACGCTTCTGGTTTTCCAGAAGTGTGGTCTGAATACAGTCCAGCGTGTTGTTGAGTTTGGAAAAGGCGGAGTTAAACTCCGACGAGAGAGAAGTCTTGTGGTCCGCTAGCATTGTAGTTAGCGTAGCCATGATGGTACTTGCCGCCAGATCCTCCTTCCTTTGCTCCTCCTTTTTGGCTCTGTTAGACATTTTCTCATTTAGCGCGAAAAGGTATTAGTACTATTAAAACGTTAGTAGCAGTTACTGCATTCAGTCGAGCTATACAGAATGGTAGGAGTGAAATTTGCGGGAGCGTGAAAAAAGTGCGACTACTCCATCTTGTCGCCAACCGGAAGTCCCATCTGTAATCTTTTAATGCTAGACATAGGGAGGCCCGAAAATAAAACGTTACAGTAATCGAGACGAGATGTAACGAACGCATGGATAATGATCTCAGCATCGCTTGTGGACAAAATGGAACGAATTTTAGCGATATTACGGAGATGAAAGAAGGCCGTTTTAGTAACACTCTTAATGTGTGACTCAAACGAGAGAGTTGGGTCAAAGATAATACCCAGATTCTTTACCGAGTCGCCTTGTTTAATTGTTTGGTTGTCAAATGTTAAGGTGGTATTATAAAATAGATGTCGGTGTTGAGCAGGACCGATAATCAGCATTTCCGTTTTCTTAGCGTTGAGTTGCAAAAAGTTAGCGGACATCCATTGTTTAATTTCATTAAGACACGCCTCCAGCTGACTACAATCCGGCGTGTTGGTCAGCTTTAGGGGCATGTAGAGTTGAGTGTCATCAGCATAACAGTGAAAGCTAACACCGTATTTGCGTATGATTTCACCTAGCGGCAGCATGTAAATACTAAAGAGTGCAGGGCCAAGAACCGAACCCTGGGGAACTCCGCACGTTACCTTAACATAGTCCGAGGTCACATTGTTATGGGAGACACACTGCATCCTGTCAGTAAGATAAGAGTTAAACCAAGACAAGGCTAAGTCTGACATCCCAATACGCGTTTTGATACGCTCTAATAAAATATTATGATCAACAGTATCGAAAGCGGCGCTAAGATCAAGAAGCAGCAACATAGATGACGCATCAGAATCCATCGTTAGCAATAGATCATTAGTCATTTTTGCGAGGGCTGTCTCTGTAGAGTGATTTGCCCTGAAACCGGATTGAAAAGGTTCACAGAGATTGTTAGACGCTAAGTGTTCATTTAGCTGCTGTGCGACAATTTTTTCGAGGATTTTCGAGATAAACGGTAGTTTACCAAGAGATCAGGATCGAGGTTAGGTCTTTTGAGTAGAGGATGAATAACCGCTTTTTTGAATGCTAGGGGAACAGTGCCAGAGGAAAGTGATAAGTTTATAATATTTAACACTGATGGACCTAATAATACAAAAAGCTCCTTGATAAGTTTCCCAGGAATTGGGTCAAGTAAACATGTTGTTTGTTTTGTCCCATTTACACATTTTAACAATTCCTCCAATGTTATTTCATCAAAGAGAGAGAAACTATTTTGGAGGGCAGTGTCCGTCGTATATACAGTCGTATCTGTGTTAAAAGAACCCAGTTGTAGCTAAGATGCATTGTCTTTAATCTCTTTTCTAATGAGTTCGATTTTCTTATTAAAGAAATTCATAAAGTCATCTGCTGAGTGGGTGGAGCTACTGGGAGGAGTACCTTGTTGGGTTAGCGATGCTAATAATAATAATAATAATAATAATAATGAATTGCATTTGTTACGCACTTTACATTTGTTAAAATCTCAAAGTGCTACAAAGTATTAAAAATAAAAATAGAAAGTAAGAATATATAATACAAAAATTAAAATAGAAATGAATCATGACACACACTAGATAAAACAGAAACATAGATAAAGTAGAAATAAGAGCCTGAAAGCACTGGATAAAAAACAGATAAGCAAGCAGTGCATTTAAAAACAAGAAGGCAGACAAATTAGATAAAAGCTGTGCTAAAAAGGTGGGTTTTTAGTCCCTTCTTAAAATGGTCGACCGACTGTGGTGCTCTAAGATGGTCGGGGAGAGCGTTCCAAAGTTCGGGAGCGGTCGAGCAGAAAGCCCGGCTACTGTACTAAACAAAAATTTAGGATCATTTTTGTTGAGGTGGATGAGATTTGAGTAATATTTAGCTTTAGCTGAGGTAAGCATACGTTTATAAGTTATTAAACTATCACTCCATGCTTGATGGAAAACCTCAAGTTTAGTCGCACGGCATTTGCGTTCCAGCTTTCTACATGATAATTTCTGGGCTTTAGTTTCTTCTGTAAACCATGGGGTACGCCTTTTAGGGGCCCTTTTTAGCTTTAGCGGTGCTACACTATCAATGGTGTCGCGCAGGGCGTCGTTAAAGTTGTTAGTGAGGTTATCAATAGAGCCCACATAATTTGGGAATGGTGCCATTACCGAAGGCAGTAGGTCAGTAAGAGTCGTCGTTGTGGCAGCATTAATGTTGCGGCTGCTATAGTAGTTATTATTATTATTATTAGTTTGTTGACAATGAGTCAGAACTTCGAATTTTATAAGGTAATGATCGGACATTACTTTAGTGTACGGGAGTATCGTAACTTTAGAGGTGGTGACACCCCTGACAAGCACTAGATCTATCGTATTACCATTGCGATGCGTGGGTTCATTTATATTTTGTGTAAGACCACAGCTATCAATTATAGTCTGGAGCGCCACGCATGGAGGGTCCGATGGGGTATTCATATGGATATTAAAGTCCCCCATTATGATTATATTGTCGGCGTGCGTCACTAGATCAGCAACAAACTCTGAGAATTCACTGATGAAGTCCGAATAGGGCCCAGGGGGGCGGTAGATAACAGCCAGGTCGAGAGGTAGCGGTGTGACAAACCTCATAGTGAGCACCTCAAACGAGTTATATTTATTATTTAGGTTAGGTGTAAAATTATAGTTTTCATTGTATATTAGTGCGACACCCCCTCCCCTTTTAAGAGGACGGGCAACATGTGCATTCGTATAGTTAGGAGGAGATGCCTCATTTAGCGCAAAAAAATCGCCTGGTTTGAGCCAGGTCTCGGCGAGACCAACGATGTCAAGTTTGTTGTCTCTAATGACCTCATTAACTAATAACGTTTTGGAAGATAATGATCTTATGTTTAAAAAGCCCATATTATAGGTAGTGGGCTGTTTTGAGGATTGTTTGTTGAAATTATCCGAAGTAGCAATATTAATAATGTTGCGTTTATTATGCGTAGTGCACTTTAAATAGTTTCGACCATATCTAGCAATTGATACGACCGGAATTTTCAGATTGTTTGCTTGATGCTGCGATAAACTGAACGCATCATAGTTAGCCACCTCAGTACAATGTATGTCTGCCTCTGACACGGTCACAAAAGAAAAAACATTATGTGAGTTGTGTTTTATTCTAAGAGAATTGCTATGTGTGCAGGGATTATCCAGCCTGGCGCCGGCTAGTTCTAGTTTAAATGACTCCTTACCCGGACACTCCACGCTTCTTTGGGGATTAGCCTTTCCCTTTGTTGTTAGCCCCGCTCGGCATCCCCGCTTCTGCTTCCGCTCACACCGCTTACGTCTCCTCCATTGACGGTCCCCGCTAGTACTTGACTCCGCTGCTACAAAGGCCGCTCGATGTAGCCCGCGAAGTATTCCCATGCTAGCGAGGAGGTCCACCGTACATGCATCTTTCAGTCTATAACGACCCGATCTATCCACATCCAAAATTGTCCGTCGGTCGTATGTGATCACAGAGTGTTCACGCTTTGAGCCAGCCATGAAATTGGCAGAAATGACGGGTGTTTTTTGCCAAATCGCTCTACACTGAAGAGCATCTTCAAGCTGCTGCATTTCAATGCGCCGCCATTTTGTCATCTCCTACCTTCACGCTTTGTCCGGAGTTGTCCGTCTGCATCCCGGGAGAACGACCCCGCATAAAGATGCGACCCCCTCGTGACAACTATTTATGTTTACATTGATTCTTATGGGGAACTCTGCTTCATTATACAAACTTCTCAGTTTGAGAACCATGTCGAAGAACCAATTAATTTGTAAATCGAGGTTCCACTGTATTTCAAAATGTATTTTTGTAGTGTACATGTTTTATTAGATTCAATGGAAAATGAATTAAAACATGATTTGTTGGAGAACTATCTGCTCGCAATTGGCATATTTTTCATGTTTCATTCTACAGCAGGGGTGTCCAAACTTTTTCCACTGAGGGCCGCACACGGGAAAATTAAAGCATGCGGGGGCCAATTTGATATTTTTCATTTTCAAAACCATAACAAAATATATGGATTTTTATTTTTATTTTTATTTTTTTACCTTTAGGGCTCCCGGGGACCATAAAGGGTCTCAATTATTAAAATGTTAAAATTTGTAAAAAAAAAAATTAAATTATTATTTTTTAAATTGATTTAACGCTTACAGTGAATCTCTACAGTATATCAACTTCAAGTTGATATTAAGTTAAAAAAAAAAGCCTTTCCTGTCGAAGACAACTTTGTTTTTTATAATAAAACTGAAATATGCAGTATTTCCCCCACTGCCAAAAACATTCAGAAAGCAATGTTTGATATGAAGTAATTAGAGCCTTAAAAAGATCAATAATGCAGGACACCATTGATTTTAATTTATAATTATTTTTGACTAATCACAGTGAAAAGATGAATAAAATCCCATTAAATATATTTGGGATCCAAGAGATGCCCCCCTCATAAAGTGATACATTTTTATTAGTTGTTTTTACTTTCAACACTTAAGTTACGAGATCAACTTCAGATATATCTGTCGATTTTACGTTTGAACTATTATTTTGTTTGTTTCATGCTCTTTTGTCAAAGAAAATGTTGATATTTGTATATGGCAACCACACAATATATGCAATATTTTCCACATAAAACATTTTAAAGTGAAATATTTTAAATAATTGGAGCCTTGAATAGGTCAATAATTCATTATAACATTGATTTTTTTTTTTGAGCAATGGCAAAAAAATAAAAATAAAGATAGACAAAAGAAAAAAAACAGCCTGCATGGCAGCTTTGTGTCAACATTGCAACTTTTTCTAGTTAGATTTCACCTCATTCCAGATTTTTTAATGTTTTTTTAAATTTTTGCAATAGCATTTCCAGAATGTGTGGCGGGCCGGTAAACAATTAGCTGCGGGCCGCACTTTGGACACCCCTGATCTACAGTCATCAAAGTTGTAGACACCAAACCTCATCAGTTTTATGTAGTTTTTTTTTTTATCCTAAAAATTTCAACCGTGGTTTAAAATTGTTCCTACTGAACCGTGGCGATGTTGCACTGTTATACTCAGAACTCCCTGCTGCGTTTACAGGTGCGAGTAAGAGAAGGCTCTGGAAAATCCCTGGGTCCTCGAACTTATTGTCCAAAGTGAAGAAAGTGTTGAACAAATGTTAAAACAATTTTTTTAAATGGAAAAAATGTCAGTGTTGCGAAATGTTTTTGTTTGCTTCCGTCTTCTCGGTATGCTCTATAGGCGGATGACATTCAACAATGATGTATCTTGACTTGCTATTGCTTCCACACACTGAATATGATATGCTGGGTTCGAGCAGTAAACATGTTGCTCGAGCACTAACATTCTCAGGAACTAGACAAACAAAGAAATAGAGAGTCTGACGTAGAAAAGAATGAGGAAAAGTATTTCAATTTTTTTTTTTTTTTTTTTTTTAAAGGGGCTGTCTATTTTTAGAAACTAAATGCATTTGTTTTGTGTGAAGTTGTCTAATGCCTGGAAGCGAAGAACGATTGAACAAAATAAACGTACTGTGATGGGCGGCACGGTGATGTAGTGGTCAGCACGTCTGCCTTGCAGTTAGGAGATCTGGGTTTGAATCGGTTGTAATCTATCTGTCGCGTTTGTAAGTTTAACACATAATTCCCTGGGGTTTTCTCCCAATGTCCAAAAACAGGTTAAAGGGCCCCTCTAATGCTGACAACATTGGCCCTTTTTTCATAGTTCTGAACCTAAAGATGATGTCTATTAAATAGACACAATAGTGATTTTAGGCGATTTTCAGCACATTTTTACCTCCAAAATCAGTCTGCTGACGTCACTTAAAGAAAACTGAAGGCAATTTCATATTGTGTAATATGTGTCCTGACTTGTGCTACTTTCGTGTAGAAGTTAAAGGAATGATCAAACTGCCAGATGTAGCAATACAACTAAAGAAGGGGTCAGCCTGCATACATTTCCAAATGATGGAAATATGAAGCAAGTATGAACCTCTCCAGTTTAATTGACAGTTTAATTGAGGAGTATTGCATCGGTCATTTTTATGACTGACTTCCGAAGAAAAAGGGTTTTGGTTGCAGTTTGGTTGGAAAAACTGTTATGCAAATGTCATCCCCAAAATCAGGAGCATCCTCAAATGCAAGAAGAAGAAGAGCAGACCCGGTTGTAAAGGAGGCGTTGGTCTATAATCCAAACTTGTGTCCTCTAAATGACAGTACAAGGCTACTGGTTTAAATTGTCAATCTCCTGGGGTTGTCCGGGATGAAGATGTTTATGATGAGCAAGAAGTTTATTTTGACCAAGATGTTTACGTTGATCAAGAGGTTTGTGTTGGACAAAGAGGTTCATGTTGTCTATAAAGCAGACATAAATACAGTGAGTAATCAAATATCATTGCAAAGCATAAACAATCTATCTAAATACAGATGTGTATACATACACATCAAAATAGAAATAACATGAAAAAGTGCAACAAGTTAGAAATACTGTCATTTGTGTAAGTTATCGCCTAATACAGTAATTTCCGATTGTCCCTGAATGTATCGCCAGCGTGTTTTATTTAACGACTCTAAATTGCCAAATTATGAGTAATTATGATGACTGTACACATCCAACATGAGAGAAAAGGCGATCACAATTATTAATTTGTCGAGAACACACAATTAAACAGTTTGACTGGGTTTCAAACATATCTATTTGCATGGAGAAACAACACTTCACTCCACTTCAGTGATTGAACATACACAGGACGCGTTTACACTGCACACCAAATCGGATTTGTTTGCCCTCAAGTGACACATATAAGATATTTTTAGCCAGTCTAAATGTTTTTTAATTTTTTTTTTTTATAAACCTTTATTTATAATATGCAACATTTACATATAAGCCAAGAAATAATAATGATCAAAATAAGTACAGAAACAGTGCAACAACAGTACAAAACAGCGCCAGGGGGTTATAAACTCAATAAAGCAACTAAAATAGAAAACAAAATATATATATGTAACAAAGTGTAAAGCCATGGGCTCACACAACTTCCGTAAATAATCCAAATTTGGAGCACAGCATCATAGTTTTCACAGCTTTTTGGTTGTTAGAGGTGGAAAGTGTTTTAAAGTAGAGTTCTAATTCTATTTTAAAGGCACAAAAAACAGGTCGGGTATTGAGAAACTTACATTTATAAATATTAAAGTTAGCCAATAGTGTAATGAGGTTGCAAAGGTCAGATTCCTTTTAATTTTTTCCCCTCATACTGTGTAGTTGAGTGTTTTTTTTTCTTTCTTTTTTCTTTCTTTATTTAGTTTTTTAAAATTTTATAAACCTTTATTTATAATATGCAACATTTACATACAATCAAAAAATAATAATAATCAAAACAAGTACAGAAACAGTACAAATACAGTACAAAACAGCGGCAGGGGGTTGTAAACTCAATAAAGCAACTAAAATAGAATGCAAAATATATATATGTAACAACATGTAAAGCCATAGGCTCACACAAGTTCAGTAAATAATTTAAATTTGGAGCACAGCATCATAGTTTTCACAGCTTTTTGGTTGTTAAAGATATACAATGTTTTAAAGTAAAGTTCTAATTCTTAATTAAAGGCACAAAAAACAGGTCGGGTATTGAGAAACTTACATTTATGAATATAAAACTTAGCCAATAGTATAATGAGGTTGCAAAGATAAAATTCCTTTTCAATTTTTTTTTCATACAGTGTAAATCCAAATAGGACATATTTAAAACACAGCACAAATTTGTCATGAATATTGTCCAGGATGAAAGGACAGATGCACTGCCATAGTGATCTAATGCTTTCACAAGTCCAAAACATGTGGTAAACAGTCTCTGGATGCATGTTACATAAGGTGCAGGTAACATCAATGTCCTTCTTGTATTTAACCATCACAGTCACACAGGAATGATTTTGAAATAAATCTCTTTGACTTTGTTTGTAAGTAAATACCTGTTAGGAAGAGACCAGGTTTTGACCCAGCAGATGTCATTCACAACATTATTCCAGAGCGCAACCACATAGGAGACAGACACACAATCATTTTGGAATAAGCTGCAGATTTTTCTGTTATTTTTCTGATTAAAACAAAGTTTCCCTACAGGAGTGTCAAGTGGATCATTCATAATTGTTACTGCAGAAAGAGAAAATGAGTAAGCCCTGTACAACATAACAACACCTGATGGAATAGCATCAAATACAATGGCAAATTGTTTGGGAGTCAAATGGTTGAGAAAAGTTTACCTTCTTTATTGAAAAGCTGACTCACTAAAATAATACCATTCTTGAACCAATTGTTGAGGAAAAGAGATTTCCTTGACCCCGAATGGGACAAGCGGTAGAAAATGGATGGATGGAACATACACTATATTGCCAAAAGTATTTGGCCACCCATCCAAATGATCAGAATCAGGTGTGCTAATCACTTACAAGCACTTAGGCATGGAGACTGTTTCTACAAACATTTGTGAAAGAATGGGCCGCTCTCAGTGATTTCCAGCTTGGAACTGTCATAGGATGCCACCTGTGCAACAAATCCAGTCGTGAAATTTCCTCACTCCTAAATCTTCCAAAGTCAACTGTCGGCTTTATTACAAGAAAATGAAAGAGTTTGGGAACAACAGCAACTCAGCCATGAAGCGGTAGGCCACGTAAACTGACAGAGAGAGGTCAGCGGATGCTGAAGTTCATAGTGCAAAGACTTTCTGCACAGTCAGTTGCTACAGAGCTCCAAACTTCACGTGAGCTTCCAATTAGCCCACGTACAGTATCAGAATCAGAATCAGAAATACTTTAATAATGCAGAGGGATTCATGGAATGGGTTTCCATGGCCGAGCAGCTGCATCTAAGCCATACATCACCAAGTCCATTGCAAAGCGTCGGATGCGCCACTGGACTCTAGAGCAGTGGAGATGGGTTTCTCTGGAGTGATGAATCACGCTATTCCATCTGGCAATCTGATAGACGAGTCTGGGTTTGGAGGTTGCCAGAAGAACGGTTGTTTTTCAGTCTAGGTGCTTGATTTTATGCACCTGTGGCCAAGTGATTAGGACACCTGATTCTGATTATTTGGATGGGTGGCCAAATAATTTTGACAATATAGTGTACGTCTTTGTTGTTCCAAATGAAGTATTTCGTAGGTGAGAAATTGTGCTTGTAGAGAAGAGACCATGCCAGAAGGGCTTGTTTGTGGAAGTTTGAAAGAGCAACAGGAATCCTATCAATGTTGTAGTTAAACAATAACAAAAATTTTAGGCCTCCAAGATTAGAAAATACATGACGAGAAATGAAGTTCCAAATAGCGTCTTATCCAATTCATCTTGAAGGCGTTGTTTAGTGTAGTGAAATCGAGAAAGTTTAGACCACCATGATTGTAATTGTTCATTATAACAGATTTTTTAATATAATGAATTTTGTTTTCCCGAATAAAGTCAACAAGTATTTTGTCAATAGTCTTACATATTTGTTGGTTTCCAACTGAATAAATAGCCGCATACGTAAGCCTGGAGATGCCTTCTGCTTTGGAGAGTAAGGTTCTGCCTTTTAAGGATAAATCTCTCTGTAGCCATTGGTTAAATCTTTTCTTGTTTTTTTCTACAATTGGAGTAAAGTTCAAGACCGATCTAGAACTCTGATTTTTAGTAATAAGTATTCCTAGGTAATTAATACTCTCCTTAATTGGAATTTTACATATAGATAGCATTTCACATCTCGTCACAGCCATTAGTTCACACTTATTCACATTTAAACGGAGACCAGGGGCCATATTTATCAAGCGTCTTAGAGTGCCATTTTAAACTTAAGTCCTGAGAATTTGCGAAATTTAGTCCTACTCTCAAATTTAAGAATAAAAGCTATTTATCAACTTTCTTAAGTCTAAGAATCACTCCTACTCTCCACGATATTTAAGAGACCTTCAGAGGTGTCTTAAGTGGTTAGGAGTTGCCAGCAGGGGATGGCACTGAGGCGAGAGAGACGTGCGCGAACGTTCAGGGAGCGGAAGGATGTCCTGGCTTTGTTTGATGTCGAGCAGCTGATCAAACGGTATCGTTTAGACAGAGCGGGTATTATTTTTGTCACAGATTTAATAAGGGGCGTCATCTCATCAGCAACATCACGTAGCAGAGCTTTCACAGCAGAGCCACCCACACCAGTTTCAAATTAGTTGCCTAATTAATGAATTGGAAAGAAAATGAAACGTTTATTTTTGATTCATTGCCAATATTGTTTGTTTGTTTTGTATTATTTTGTAGTTTATTGTCAAAATATACACTCCCATTGTCCACTTAAATATTTCTAAGATATTTCTTTATTCTTAGACAAGGGATTCCCTTCCGTGATTGGTCATTTCTACGGACACTGAAATGACGTCACCTAAAATTCCGTTTACGGCACATAGTAATGTCGTAATTCAGCTCTGAGTGTGACACTTAAGATTCAGTCCTACACTTCGCTGAAAGTGTGAGTAAGACGCTTGATAACTAACTTTTAAGTGCAGCTTTCAGGGAAGAATTTCTTTACTCATAAGTCAACTCTTAGCAGACTTCTTAGGAATAATTCTAAGAAGCTTGATAAATACGGCCCCAGAAGCCAAAGAGAATGCACAAATCACATCCAAGGCAAGAGGAATTTGAGAAGAGTCCTTCAAAAAGAGTGTTGTGTCGTCAGCCAGTTGGCTGATAGTTATTTCTCTGTCTAATATAGAGATCCCCTTTAAATGACTAGTTTTTCCAAACGCCAGCTTCAGGCGAGCTGCGTCATTCGTGTGCGCGAGGAAAGGCGCAGCCCGCCAGTGGATGCGGATACTTTATCACAACATCCGGTTTTGGTGAGCAAAGTCTTGTTTTGACGGCCAAATTTTCGGCGTATCTCTAGTCAATAGTGCGCAAATAATATATGTAATATGTAAAACATGAATTTTGATTCCAAAGAAATAGCGATTTTTGAAGGACCAAAAACTGATGCTGTGGCGTATTTGCTTACATGTTACGTACATAGCGTAAGTTGTTTGAGAAAATCAACTGTTAATATCAGCCTACTTTCTCTTTTAACATGTTCTATCTACACTTCAGTTAAAATGTAATAATCACTTATTATTCTGTTGTTTGATACGTTACATTAGTTTTGGATGATACCACAAATTTGGGGATCAATCCGATACCAAGTAGTTACAGGATCATACATTGGTCATAGTCAAAGTCCTCATGTGTGCAGTGACATATTCCCTGAGTTTATAAACATAATATAAATAACAGATGACTATAATGGGACGCCAATGCTTTCAGGGTCTTCAGGAACAAATTAAACTGAAACCTTTTGAACACCGGTGATAAAAAAAGAAAACGTAAGAAAAAAAGTTTCTAGTTTGCTTCCTCTTCTACTGATGTTTTATTCAAGACAAATGATGAAGAAGGACGAGGAAACCCAGACTATGGTGTCTGTGGAAAAGGGGATGGAAGAGCAAGGAAGTCTGGAAGTGGCGATGATTTTTTTGCTCATAATGTTAACCATATCAGTTTTGAAGTAATCGTCGGCCAAATACAGTTAGTTATCTACCGATTACTCCGAAACGAACTGATATTATGGGAAATTACTGCCAAATTCATTTTCAAAAAAGTTTGTGAAAATTTGCTCATCCGGACGATACGGATCAATGGCCCAAAACACAGAATGTGCGACCATAACCATTCGAACAAGTGTGTGTTCTGTGACTGATTGGCGACCAGACTAGGGTGTGCCCGACCTCTCGCCTGAAGTCAGGTGGGACAGGCTTCAGCTCACTCTAATGAGGACAAGCTGAATAGAAAAGGGACAGATGGAAGGATAACTCCAATGTCATCTTATCTTGCTGCTGCATACTGTACCTTACAATAGTGTGACGCAAACAAATCTTGTGAGACTCACGGGTTAGCAAGCATCAAAGGAATAATCCTTGGTGTGTTTTGCTTGTGCTTTTTGTGTCTTATGCAACATATATTCTACCAGCTTCAACAATAATTTGAATAAGGTAAACAACGTAAACAGCCTCACATTAAAAGTAATGAGACGCTTGTGATGTCGCAATACTTTTACCCAGCATAACCACTTGGAATGGGTACCTTTCACATTTTATGTTAAGCACCTTTCAATACTGGTGCTTAACGGTATACATTTTTGGGTACTTTTACCTGTGTTCATGTATTAATAAATGTTAATTGTTTTATAAGAACATTCTCTTTTTTTTTAATTGAACATTTAAAGGCCTACTGGAATGAATTTTTTTTATTTAAACGGGGATAGCAGATCCATTCTATGTGTCATACTTGATCATTTCGCGATACTTTTGCTGAAAGGATTTAGTATAGAACCACGACGATAAAGTTTGAAACTTTTGGTCTCTGATAAAAAAAAGCCTTGCCCCTACCGGAAGTAGCGTGACGACACCGGAGGAAGGACTGCTCATATTTTCCTATTGTTTACACCAGCAGCAAGAGAGATTCGGACCAAGAAAGCGACGATTACCCCATTAATTTCAGCGAGGATGAAAGATTCGTGGATGAGGAACGTTAGAGTGAAGGACTAGAATGCAGTGCAAGACATATCTTTTTTCGCTCTGACCGTAACTTAGGTACAAGGGCTCATTCGATTCCACACTCTCTCCTTTTTCTATTGTGGATCACGGATTTGTATTTTAAACCACCTTGGATACTATATCCTCTTGAAAATGAGAGTCGAGAACGCGAAATGGACATTCACAGTGACTTTTATCTCCACGACAATACATCGACGAAACACTTTAGCTACGGAGCTAACGTGATAGCATCGTGCTTAACTGCATATAGAAACAAAATAAATAAATCCCTGACTGGAAGGATAGACAGAAGATCAACAATACTATTAAACCATGAACATGTAAATACACGGTTAATGCTTTCCAGCTTGGGGAAGCTTAAAAATACTGTTGCTAATGACGCCATTGAAGCTAACTTAGTATAACGGGACCTCACAGAGCTATGATGAAAACATTAGCGCTCCACCTACGCCAGCCAGCCCTCATCTGCTCATCAACACCCGTGCTCACCTGCGTTCCAGGGATCGACGGAAGGACGAAGGACTTCACCACGATCATCCGTGCGGTCGGTGGCTAGCGTCGGCTAGCGCGTCTGCTATCCGAGTCAAAGTCTTCCTGGTTGTGTTGCTGTAGTCCGCCGCTAATACACCGATCCCACCTACAACTTTCTTCTTTTCAGTCTTCATTGTTCATTAAACAAATTGCAAAAGATTCACCAACACAGATGTCCAGAATACTGTGGAATTATGAGATGAAAACAGAGCGTTTTTGTATTGGATTCAATGGGGTACCGATACTTCTGTTTCACTGGCTACGTCACGCGCATACGTCATCATCCAAAGGCGTTGTCAACCGGAAGTTTAGCGGGAAATTTAAAATTGCACTTTATAAGTTAACCCGGCCGTATTGGCATGTGTTGCAATGTTAAGATTTCATCATTGATATATAAACTATCAGACTGCGTGGTCGGTAGTAGTGGGTTTCAGTAGGCCTTTAACCAACAGGAAGCAATACATGAAGATAGGCGAACACACGTCTACAGAGCTGAAAATATTTTGTGGCGTACCTCAGGGATTGATACCTCGACCAAAATTGTTCAATCTTTATATAAAATTACATATGTAAAGTTACAAAGGACTTAAAGTTAGTATTATTTGCAGATGATACAACTGCGTTTTGTTCAGGAGAGAACACACAGAAGCTGATACAAATAATAACAGAATAAATGAATACATTAAAAAGATGGTTTGACAAAAACAGACTATCTTTGAATCTGAGTAAAACTAAAAATAATTCTATTCGGTAACATTAGAAGGGAAAGTCAAACGGAGTAGACAGAGTAGATATTGAAAGGGTAAAAGAAAACACATTTTTGGGTGTAATAATAGATGATAAAATTAACTGGAAATCTCATGTACAAAATATACAACATAAAGTAGCAAGAAACACGTCAATAATGAATAAACCAAAACATGTTCTATACCAAAAATCTCTTCATATTCTTTACTGCTCGCCAGTGTTACCATATCTGAGTTATTGTGTAGAAATATGTGGAAACAATGACAAATGTGCGCTTCATTCACTAACTGTGTTACACAAAAGATCAATTAGAATAATACACAATGTTGGATATAGAGAACATACAAACCTTTTATTTATTGAACCACAAATATTAAAATTTTACAATTTGGTGCATTTGCAAACAGCTAAAATTTATGTACAAAGCAAACTATAACCTGCTACCCGAGAATGTACAACAATTCTTCTCAACAAAAGAGGAGAAATATATAACCTTAGAGGAAAATCTAATTTAAAACATGTGTATGCACGTACAACACTTAAAACCTTTAGCATTATGGAATGGATTAACCAAAGAAATCGAACAAAGCACCAATATGATTCAGTTTAAGAGACTGTTCAAACTACACAGAACAATAATTATGATGAACATTTTGAACCCTTTCTTTTAATTCAGACAAAGATTATTTATGTATTTAATATTTATTTACTTACTATGGTATATTATTTATGTATTATTTATTTGTTCCTTGTTCTCGGTTATGTTACAGAGAACAAGGAAATAGGATAAAATTGCTATGGTATGAAAAGGGGGAGGATTAAATAAGCTCTGCTTCTTCCTTGGACTTAGACAAACTTTAATGATCCACAAGGGAAATTGTTCCACACAGTAGCTCAGTTACAAAGGATGGAAAGTGTAAGGATGGAAAGGATAATGCAGGTATAAAGTAGACTAAAAATGTACCGTAGTAGCAATATAAAATATAACATATATGTAATATTTACATATTTTATATACAGTATATGATATATACTGATATTATATTATATAATTTTTTTTCTGTAATATATACAATATATAACAATTACCATGTACAATTTTACAATGTATGTAACAGATGCAGCATAAAATATACCATAGATCCAGCAGAAAATATACATTATAAACAAAGAGAGGTAGCTAACATAGAAGTGGTCAGGTAATAGAAAGATATCATTCCTACTCCTTTTCGGACGTGCTATAATGAAACAACTGGAAATATGTGATGAATTACATTGTATTGTAGGCATGTTTGAAATAAACTGTAACTGAACTGAACTGAACTTATTACAAACCAGGTGTTAGATTGTTACGTGCATCTTAGTTGTAGGTATCATTACCACATTTGGAGGTGTTGAAAACGCCATGGAAAATCGCTAATGCTAATCAGTAGCATCCATCCATCCATCCATCCATTTTGTACCGCTTATTCCCTTCGGGGTCGCGGGGGGCGCTGGAGCCTATCTCAGCTACAATCGGGCGGAAGGCGGGGTACACCCTGGACAAGTCGCCACCTCATCGCAGGGCGAATCAGTAGCATGTATATGGAAAAGATCATGTAAATTAGCATCAAGCCAGCACAATTTGGAAAAATGGAGCCTTTCAAGTGTTTTCTACCAGGCATATTTGTTTTGTGGGCATTTTGACTGAGTCCACTTTGAGTGCTGCTTCAGTGATTGTTTCCGAGCCAAGTGTTTGAGCTGGTAAGTAGTCTGCAACTGGTGATGTCACGGGTGACAAAGGTATCGAAATATGGCACTGTTATATTTTACGTGAATTGATACCCGGTAATACTTAAGGAATTTGGACAGTCCCTATAAAAGTAACTGTGGAGGGGGGCGTGGCCTGCAGACCTGCAGCGAAGCGGGGTATGCCAGGACCGGCTTCGAGATCAGCGACAGGTGCGTAGATAGCCCACCTGGGCCTGGTTATCTAATCACCTGTCGCTCTGTTAAAAGGCAGCAGCAGGGGAGGAGAGAGGAGGTGGAGCTGGAGCGAGAGCGAGAGAGAGACAGCCACAACAGACAATTGCTGAAAAGCACAAGAGCGACACTTTATTGAAAAATAAAACAGTGTGTAAACCTGAAACCGGACTCTCCTGTCCATGCCTAGTGGTCTGAGGAACCCTGAGGAGGGCAACCTCCACAGTAACAAATTCAGTACCCAGGCAAAATTAGATTGACCTTCACTACCATTTTCACCTGGACTGCTGCAGTAGCTACACCCGACACATCGCATAATCCCGTAAAAGGGTATCGCTCTGATTCAGCAGAAGCTCAAATAAATGAAATGCGGTGCTAACCATTGTCGATTTGTCTGTCAAACAGTGGAAGCAAAATAACGTTACGGAACATGGACAAACTGAAGAACAAGCTATTACATATCCACCTGCTCGTTGGGTCGGTTGATTTGAGTTTCCTGGAGAAAAGTCATGCTGAATGTATAATTAACTCTAATAATACGTTCAAAAGAGTCTGTCCACTTCTCGCAGCTGTGCGTGCCAAAATGAAACTTGTAAACCAGTCTGCCTTCATGTCACTCCCCATGACGGCATCAGTGTTGTTTTCACGAATGCCTCACAAAAGTCCCCGAAACTAAAAGTTCCAGAAATAAGTCAGGCATGTTTAACACATGACATTAAGAAACAACAACTGTTTATATTTGTACAATTCAACTTATCCGAAAAGGAGTAGGAAGAAGCAGAGATTATAATGGCTATAATTCTACCACTTCTCCATGACTTTTACAGATAAGTCATGCACACCTTAACTTGTACATGTTCAAATTTAAGTTCACTTCCTGTGTGAAAGAAGGAATGTGTTCAAAAAAATAGAAATGCAATTTAATAAGCAAACTGGACCTCTGCCAAACCCGATGTCCCAATACTAAAGAATCCTGAGAAAAAAAATTATTGTGAAGGAGGTTTTGTTATTTAAATCCAAACGTGTGACCTCTAAAGGACTGTGGGCTATAAATAAATAGATTGAAATCCGAAACACAGATGAATGTTCTTTCTAATGAAAATGAAAATAATATATTGTAAATAATTATGGAGAAGGATCGATCCATGAACTTAAAATAATGCAGTAGAAGAGAAATACTGTCATTTGTGGCAATTCTTGCCAAATTCTGAAAATGTTTGTTAAATGCACCATTGGCTGTAGAGAAGTTAAAGGTTACGGACAGTCAGTGAATGCCTCGGCAGCGCGACTTATGCAACGGCAGTGAAATGACCAAAGACAAAACAAATAAATGGGATCTATAAATATATCCGTCTTTTGACTTATTAATGTTGTTATGTTGGATAACATAACTCCTCCGGGTTGCGGAGGAGACCCTGCCCCAAGTGGAGGAGTTCAAGTACCTCGGAGTCTTGTTCACGAGTAAGGGAAGAGTGGATCGTGAGATCTACAGGCGGATCAGTGCGGCGTCTTCAGTAATGCGGACGCTGTATCGATCCGTTGTGGTGAAGAAGGAGCTGAGCCGGAAGGCAAAGCTCTCAATTTACCGGTCGATCTACGTTCCCATCCTCACCTATGGTCATGAGCTTTGGGTTATGACCGAAAGGACAAGATCACGGGTACAAGCGGCCGAAATGAGTTTCCTCTGCCGGGTGGCGGGGCTCTCCCTTAGAGATAGGGTGAGAAGTTCTGCTGCTCCTCCACATCGAGAGGAGCCAGATGAGGTGGTTCGGGCATCTGGTCAGGATGCCACCCGAACGCCTCCCTAGGGAGGTGTTTAGGGCACGTCCAACCGGTAGGAGGCCACGGGGAAGACCCAGGACACGTTAGGAAGACTATGTCTCCCGGCTGGCCTGGGAACGCCTCTGGATCCCCTGGGAAGAGCTGGACGAAGTGGCTGGGGAGAGGGAAGTCTGGGTTTCCCTGCTTAGGCTGCTGCCCCCGCGACCTGACCTCGGATAAGCGGAAGAAGATGGATGGATGGATGGATGGATGTTGGATAACAACATTGGATTTGTTTGTGAAGGAACAAACGCTTGGCGGAGTTAATAAAGCTCAAGCACATTGAGACTATATATCAGTGTTAATTTTGACAGCTGTTTTTGATTTAGTTTTAGTTAAAATCTTTTGACGAAAATGTATTTTAGTTTTAGTCATATTTTAGTCATTTAAATTAATTTAGTTTATTCTAGTTTAGTCTACGTAATTCCTCAACATTTTAGTCGACTAAAATTACAGTAAATTTTGTCGACTAAAATATAGAGTATAGCGGACAACGCATCTTTGAAGTTGTCTTGAAAGCACTTTTATTCATCATTATTGCAGAGCATCTGAAAATCTAAATTCACAACAAGACCCGCACTCCATGAATATTTCAGTAAGAACGTTTCACACTAAAGCGTATTGTGTGTTATTGTTTTAACTGAAATTTAGCACTTTGTTCATATGTGGAATAATACATGACTAAAATGGTCACATGAAGAAACGAACTAGTTTTATTCTAGATTGGCGGACAAGCTCACTTACTCCTTCTCTACTGTCTTTAATAGTAACAGTAATTCAGTACATTTTGAGTCATTTGGAAATATTAGTTAAAGCCTACCTACTGTTGCATAATTAGGCTGCAGATGTTCCAAGTTGGTTCTATTAAGCCACAGGTTTTACAACTTGTCTTGTTTTTTTAACCTTGCAAAGGTAAAATGTGTCTTCTCATTCTTCCAGAGGTAGAAGACCTATTGTAATGATGTGTGTAACAATACAGTAGGGATGTAACGATATGAGGATTTCATATCACGGTTATTGTGACCAAAATTATCACGGTGATCATTATTATTGTGGAATGTGCTCAAAAATATTTTTAAACATAACTAAAATAAATAGACACACTGTTGGAAAAAACACAATTTTGCATTTCTTGTGTTTGTTCTTTTTCACTGAAGTGTTTTAGTCTTAGTGTTTTATCTGTTTTAATAGCTAATCTTTGATTGTTGTACTGTAAATATTTGTTTGTACAGTAGCACTTTCAGATTAATTCAAATGAAAAGTGCGTAACAAATCAAATCTATTGTAATTATGTATCACTTCTGGCGGGCGTTGTGTCTGTCCTACTCTGTCCAGCGGTACTTGAACGCACCATAAAAACCCCTTGTCTCTTTACCTCTGAGGAAAGATCGTTCATCATAATTCCGTGCTAAGAGAGCACAGCTTGTAGATTAAATGTGCACAACTGAATGGCTTAGTTGCTCAGACAGTAATGTGTTCATATAAGTTTATATTGGAGTATGTTGTTTTGGTAACACTTTAGTATGGGGAACATATTCACCATTAATTAGTTGCTTATTAACATAGGGTTAGGGTTAGGGTTATGGGTAGGGTTATGGTTAGGGTTAGGGAAGACTCTCAGTTAATGGCTTACTCCTTATATAATAGGGGCTATGCAGAATAAGGCATTAATAAGTACTGGGGACGGCGTGGCGCGGTTGGGAGAGTGGCCGTGCCAGCAACCTGAGAGTTCCTGGTTCGATCCCCACCTTCTACCAACCTCGTCACGCCCGTTGTGTCCTTGAGCAAGACACTTCACCCTTGCTCCTGATGGTTTGTGGTTAGGGCCTTGCATGGCAGCTCCCGCCATCAGTGTGTGAATGTGTGTGTGAATGGGTGAATGTGGAAATAGTGTCAAAGCGCTTTGAGCACCTTGAAGGTAGAAAAGCGCTATACAAGTATAACCCATTTACTTAATAATGACTAATTAAGAGCCAATATGTTACTAATTTGCATGTTAATAAGCAACTAATTAATTGTGAATAGGTGTACCTTAAAATAAAGTGTTACCGTTGTTTTTAATGGGGGAAGACATATGACTCTTGTCTTCATGTTAGCATTTAAGCTAGCGAGCTGGCACCACTAAGTCCGCCGCGGACCTTGAGTCTATAAAAGTGCAGTTATCGGTTTTGAGATCATTTTAGTTTAAAAGGT